>NW_026732988.1:15000-127500 GCF_028476545.2 Physella acuta | reverse complement strand
ATAGTGATCTATTAGCGTAGTATTGTATTTATATTAAATAATATAACATCCCCAATCACCTCAACACGCTGACTCTGCTAATCCAAATTTAAAATAAAATCGTTCTCCAAATTACTATTATATTACTAGTAATTATTTCTATGACTATTTCTAGTTTTGGACCTATTACACAAATGTTATAAAATATTCAATTTTGGTTAGAAAATGTGCTTTTAGGCAACACAAATTTGGAACCTTTCGGAACCAGTTTTTTAAGTATATTATGCTGCATGTATTTACTCTACAGCAAGGTGAATACTTTTATGTAATTTATTTTATTAACATAGGGATTTTGAAAAGTACGCTGTGGACACGCTAATGCGAACCTACAAGAAATACCCCGAAGAAACTATCCGACTTCTGATCTTCAGCATGCCAGAATGGGGCAACACAACATGCATCTACCTGGCCATCAACAACTACAACTTAAACTTCTTGTCACAAACGCCGTGTACGGAACTCAACGATCGCTTGTGGAACTGGGGTACTCACGTCAAGAACGAATGCATGTGGCACGTGAAGGAGGAATCAGAAGAAAACGAAAGTACACAAGTTCACAACAAAGAGGCCCAGGGCGGAAGTTTTCATAGATCTGCTAAAGGAAATATTGGAGAACATTCAGGAAAACTAGAGCATTGCAGGGTAAATACGGACCATGCATATATTTATAAAACGGGTCATTTTTATTCAGTCCCTATCCTATATTAATTTTTACTAAATGTATAGACAAATGTCGCACATATTATCGCCTGCCGTTCTCTCCTCCTTCTTCACCCCCTCCAACCTTAATAAAAAAAGCGACAAATACAAATATATAATTTTGTTAGGTAAATCCCTTTCGTGTTCTTCATTATTTGTAATTCTAGGTCTTGAAATAAGTTTTAAAAACAATCAATTAGCCAGACGTGTCAATGTGTTATCTAACAATTTTAAATAGATTTTTTGTGAGAACGATAACTCTGAAATTCATAGTGCTTAAGGATATTGTTATATCTCCGTCTCCGGTATTACAATGTAACACTAAGGTAAATTACACCCTTGCACAGTTCCTCGTGCATAACATTAAATCAATTAAACTTATATCAGTATATTACAATATATTTCTGCATTATGAAATAAACGTCATCAGATTATGCATTGAGGAACGATTTTGTAATTTTAAAAAACAAAATAGTAACTTAAAGTATTTAAGAATTTATCAGCCACACGTTTGAGAATTTAAAATTAAAGGCATTTGCTATGGAGTTATTGTTTACAATCTCTAGTTGATACATTCAGGACTCAATCGTACCTGCTAGACAGTGCCGCCCGAACTAACAAACATATGCCATCTAAAAAATCGATTAAAAACCCGTTTTTTTTTTGGTTTTCTTAGTGATGAATAACTTTCTACTAGCGTTTTGTTTTTAGCCATCTCAGAATTTGTTTCCAATTGTGCACACTTCATTTATAATGTTAACAGTGTATTATTTCTATCCCTACTATTACTATTTAATTTTTCAACAGGTATGCGACACTTGCAAAGATCATAAAATGTTGGCCAAGCTTTCGTTGTAAGCTTTTTATTATTATTTATAATAAAATAGTTATTTATGTTATAATTCGCTCATCACGTGAAAATTGATGTTGTTCATCCATAGTTGGGCCTTTATCTATATGTCATGCTGCTGCTCGATCAGAAAGTATGATCTGATTTTAAGAAAATTTTTGGCGCCATCAGTCCTGGTTCTGCTGCAATTGGTAAGATAATTTATTCTTCCTTCCGATTGTACATATTTGTTGTTTTGTGTGTTATAAAATTCCTTATTTCAGTTTTCGTATACGAAATAATATCCTGCAATAAATACAAATTAATACGGACTCGCTGATTCCCAGGGGTTCGATGAAACCTAGGCTAAAAATATCTGCTATAACGTAAAGAATTCTTAAAGTGTGAATTGTGTGAGGTTAGTTTTAAGTACTTGTGTCAGCAATCATAAACTAGACATTTGTGCGCAAAACCAAAACACTATTCCCTTACCTCTCAGCTTCACCTAATTTACACAATCGCATGGACATGTATTAAGTAAACAAGTTAATACAAATGTATCCATAACAATTTTTATTTTTTTGTGACCGAACGAAAGGATATTTTTTTGCGCTAAAAACCTACACGATGCTCAGTTTAAATTAAAAATATTATCCTAGGCCTACACGATGCTCAGTTTAAAAATTCTTAATTAATTTTTTGTGACCAAACGAAAGGATATTTTTGAAAACTTTCTTCGGCAATATTGTTCTAAATTATGGCAGGAATCGATTGGTAAATGTTTCAAGTCGCTAAGTGGTCTGGTTGCCGAGATATGGGCCAAAAACTGCATTTTTTTTTCGAGTTTTTTTTTGCTTTTCCGGGAAATCCAGGAAGAAATTCCGCTAATTTTTTGGGCCCACAATCATCCTCGAAACTTGCTTAACATATTTGCTTTGGAACTAGTCCTCGATGTTGCTTCGTTGAGGAGGAGATACGACTTAAAGCTGCGGACACACATCCACACATCCATCAATCCATCCATCCATCCATCCATCCAGAAATGAGGAATTATTAAACGCAATTGCCAGTATGGAAATTGCGTTAAAAAGTGCAGTTTTGAACATGTTGATTAGAGTGCGATTGGGCCTTGTGTTTGTAATAGTGTGTTTGGGGTAAGATTTAGGATCTCCAAACAAAGTGCTTGTTTTATCAGCTTTGATTAAAGACTAATTATGTGACTTTAAAATAGACACGGCCTCTTGTATCGCACATCTCACCTGCTATGTCACATAAATATCTTCTCCCACATCCAGATAGTCCATATGTCACATATACATCTTGTCTCCCACATCCAGATAGTCCATATGTCACATATACATCTTGTCTCTCACATATATATATATATATATATATATATATATATATATATATATATATATATATATATATATATATATTTATTTATTTATTTATTTATTGTCTCCCACATCCAGATAGGCCACCTGGTGTTTCTTGTTCTCTACGCCATGCTGCTTGTCTCTGTGCTTGAACCCGCTTCCTTCCATTGGCTGGAATGGTTGGTGTGGGCGTGGATAATCAGCTTTATTTGTGAGGAATTCAACCAGGTAGACACATGGATAATATACTTTTTTTTAATGAAAACTTTGGTAGCATTATGTGAAAAATATTTTAAAAAAAAATAACCAGCCCTTTTTCTACAAAAGAAAAGAAAATGTAGTTGTGATTATTTTACCAATGTGTAGGGGTACTATCCTGAAAAAACCTGCAGAATACTCTAGCCTATCTCACTTAATATTTAATATTACCCTATCTCGATAGATATTTAACATATATGTATATATATATATATATATATATATATATATATATATATATATATATATATATATATATATATATATAAAATACTGATGCGATGACAAATTGATATTTTTAATGTATGCTATGCAATATAATGAAAGTATTAACACAACTATAGTTGAATTAAGGCAATAAAACAATAATGTTCAAACTTTCTCAAATCTTGTTTCAACAATAACGCAACTTTTCATGTATCTGTTTAGTATCTGAGAAACCCACTCTTCAAATGGCTGCAGTTATTCTTGGTGGTGAAACTGATATCATTTGCCTTCTTCTTTGCGGGCTATGGACTTCGTATTGCAGTTTTCTACGACCCTACAGAAGTGACGAATACCAACTACACCCACGTCTTACTTGGAATCTCTTACATTGGCTTTTCTTTTGGTCTTCTAGAGATTTGTTACTCCAGTGAGTTCTTTGGACCACTCATGGCCATGTTTAAAAATATGGTAAGTAACTTTTTATACTTCTATAACAAAAAATTGTAAGCCTAATCATCACCTTAAACAAGAAAAAAAGAAAAACTTAAGAGAATGTGTAACAGAACCATGTACACTAAAAACTATATCTACTGTATAAGAAAAAGGTTAATGAATATTACAGGATCTCAATAATACAACTGAAATTCAATCTAAAATGTAAACTCTACATTACGGCACCAGAGTTGTGGATCTTACTAAATATTAATTAAGTTCATGTCGCGTCTATAATGGTCGTTCTAACTCAAGCATTTTAAAAAATGTATAATCGGGTTTCAAACATCGCGAGCTACTGATGGTGTTTTTTAGCAAATATTGTGAGTAGTAGCCTTATGAATTACTAAAAAGTAGAAAATAAAACTAAGATAAAAATCATTTCTAATAGCAAGCTTCAAAATTAAATGCACTGAAAATAAGAAAACAAAACGTATTTGCTTTCTTTCATAAAAGCTTTTGTCGCTAAAATGTGTGAACGATTTCATGAGACCCTGTTAGACATTAAAAGATGTCCCATCGCCTGGATAACGTAAACTACATTATCGGACTTACAGTAAAATTGATTGTCAATTTTGAGGTTTCCCATAGGCAGCTGGAGTGATTCAACATGAAGGGTAAAATAACTCGTAATGCAATAACGCGAACTTTGTATAATACCTACCGAACCTGTTGGTGATATTCTTTGACAGGCGGTTGCGCATTTTATTTGCATAAACATCACTGCAGCTACCATTTTTTAGTAAATATCACGTACCATTTGATGCTATATTGATGGTTTAGTTATGCTGAAATTAATAGTCCACTTTGCTCTTTTGAATATGAATTCCGCACCAATTCTATTATATGCAGGTGGAGAAACTGCTCAAGTTTATGGTGATCATCTTTGTAATTTTTTTCTCTTACGCCGTCGCCTCTGAGTCCGTCTTGTATCCCAGATCTAAGCTCACTCCCTTGTTGGCCTACTACGTAGCACGCAGAGCATTTTGGGGAATGTTCGGGGAATTTTTTCTGAACGAGCTAGAAAGTCAGGAGGGTGACATTGGTAAAGAATGTTTACTTTGTATTTTTTAAGATTAAAAAGGTTTAATACCTTTTCCACATAAATATATATTTAAAAATACACGTTTTAAAATAATAGTATTCACTTTTCCTAAGTACGTTTTCTCTGGTTTTTTTTTTTTAATTTGTCAATCAAAAGTTTACTTAAACATTGAAATTACCTAGAGTCATATGTCGTATATTCTTGAATGGATAATACTACTTGAAGTAATATGCTTGGCAATGTGAGAAAGAGAACATATATATAGCCGATACGTAAAACTTGTATTGTAAATACACCCAGTTTTAGACCCCACAATTATAGGTTAGATAAACTAAAACATGTTTTTGTAATCAACTTTTGCATATTTTTTCATTCCAAAGTAAGATTCCAAACATTTGACACTACACATGAATGCATATAGACATATACACTTAAAATAACATGTAGTTGCCGTATTTGTGTAAGAATTTATGTCGACCATATTATTCACATCTAAAGATGAGCCAACGTGCACCAACGACCCCAGCCTGTACGAGGACTACGAACAACTTCGATGCCCCACAGGGACGGGGAGATATTTCGTTCCAGTCCTATTGGGCATTTATTTTCTCACCATCAATATTCTACTGTTTAGCATCCTCATCGCTGTTTTTAAGTAAGTCTTGTATTCAAGTAAATTGTGTTTTAATAAGTGCTGTGTTTATGTACGTGTTGTGTTTAACTACATTTTGTTTCTAGAAAGTGTTTCCGAGTTAGCACTTTGTGAAGTGAAGTTTTTAACTACGTTTTGTATTAAAAACTAGGACGCCTTTATGTGTTTCAAAAAGAGAAATCGGTGTTAGGGCAAATTCGTATTTTGGCAAGTGTCTTTCTGGACTTTCTCTTAGAACCCTTTACATGTACCTATGCCTATGCCTATGCCTATGCCTATGCCTATGCGTGAGGGTACAGGTGTTTTGATGATGGTTACCACCAGTTGTGATGGTACGAAATGAGGATCTTGTTTGAATTTCTTCTTGTTGCACCAGTTGTGAGGGTGGGGATTTTTATGGTGGCGGAACGAATGAATCCAATAACACACAGTTCAGTTCCAAATACAAAGTTCTTTATTAAAATTATAAAAATCAAGTTTCTACCTAACTAGCCTGTTAAATAATATCTACTACCACTACTATTACTAACTCTACTAACACGCCCTTCCATGACCAATCCTACCACTATCTACATTCTAACTGTTCTCTACATAATTACGTCTGTTCCATTCTACAACCTAACACCTTCTGCCCTCGCTAGCTAATCATGATCTCTCGCGTAACAGTGGCCCACGCTTCAGTGGTCAGCTGACCGTCCCACGTGACCGGTCAGCCCTGTGCGCCCATTGGCCTCTCTAACCAACCAACTAGGCCTATAGTCTGTTTCTGCTAACCTATATCTGCTAAACATGTCTGACGTAATCTTGCGTCATCACATATCTCCCTCCCTTTCTGTAGCTGACAAATTATATTTTTCAGCGTCTACTACTAATCTAATACATCAACAACTATCTATCTTACTACTCTATTCTATCCCTAACATCAAATATGTAAATCAAATACAAAATGGGACAGCACAGTTTACAAAACATAAAATCTTGTGTCTGTGTTCCTGAAAAAAACAATGTCATTGTTCTAGTTCCTGAAATCTTGTGGTGTGACTGGTGTCTCTGCTTGCTAATGTATGTCTATGTTATGGCATGTGTGAATTCAATCATGTGTAACTCAGTTCTGGCTAGGTTGTCGTGTACTGGCCTTGAGCTAATCTTAGTAGAATGTGTAACTGGTTGAAGGGGCTCTGCGAGCAGTGTAAGTGTATGTGTAAGTGTTATGTAATTGCTGGCGTTCCTCTGTGGTGGGTGGGTTGTGGCGAGTTTTGATGTAATCTCCCGTGAGGCGGGTGTAGGCGTAACTTTCGTTGGTCAATGTGATGACGCAACAAACTCAACGCTGGTTGAGACGTCCACGTAGAGTGGTTATACGATGAACTGGAGCTGTCTGATGCGGTGTCGAACGATGACGTAACGTTCCGACGCTGGGAACTTGGACGATGGGTCGTCTACCCTTTGTATGTGCCGACAGAGGTACCTTCCATTAAAAAAAACCTCAATCCCAAATTTATACGTGCTGAACATTTGTCTGGCGGCATAAAAAACATAAAAAAATAACATTACAACATAACCAAAATAAAAAAATCAGTACACTCTAATCTAACAACAATCTGTAAAGCCTAATAAACTCAATAGACGTAAACACTACTAGAGCTTAGAAATAGCTTCACAAAAAGAATAGACATGTGAGTGTATATAAATAATCGTGCCGTTTCAAATAACATTTGAACACGTAATCATATAGTGGAGCAGCTCTCACTATCTGACTTTTGACAACTTAAACTGGCTGGCATGACTTAATGGACTGACTTCACTTATGACCTCAGTAACTTGACTTATTTCACTTTGCCTTCAGTAACTCGACTTATTTCAAATTAACGACTGACTTCACTTTAGACTTCAGTAGCTTGACTGACTTCACTATGACGACTTATTTCAATTTGACGACTTACTTCACTGACTTCATAAACATCACTGACCGACTTCGACTTCACTTGACGACTAAATCGACTGACTTCATAGACCTCTGACTGACTTCGACTGACTTAAACTTAATAGACTTCACTGACTGACTTAAACTTCGACTTCAAATACTTAGACGACTTCACTTTGACTTCAAAGACTTTTCCTTGACTTCAACGACTTCAATATGACTTCAAAGACTTCACTTTGACTTCAACTACTTCAATATGACTTCAAATAATTCACTTTGTCTTCAACAACTTCAATATGGCTTCAAAGACTTCACTTTGACTTCAACAACTTCAATATGACTACAACGACTTCAATATGACTTCAATATGACTTCAAAGACTTCACTTTGACTTCAACAACTTCAATATGACTTCAAAGACTTCTCTTTGACTTCAACTACGTCACTGTGACCTCAACTATGACTTCAATAACTTATTGACTGACGTGACTGACTTCGAATAACTTCTTTGACTTCAGTTCTGACTTATACTTCACTGACTTCAATAACACAATTGACTTCAGATTTGACTACACTGACTTCTGACTGTACGACTTCACGTCGATTTCCTCGACTACTTAGATCAACACAAAAACTCGACTTGACTTCACTTTTGTCCGTTGTTCAAAATCTTTTAGGGGGACGGTCGGGGTCACATTTTTGGTCATGGGGTTGGTGTTCTTGGGCAGTTGCGTGTTATCTATGTGCTGTACTTTCCGTTTCACTAATTCTAACGCTAACTCTGCTTTTGTTCTTGACATGTTTTACTATCTTGACTATCTTGTTTTCTAACCTACTCTCTAAAGATGTTTCAAATTCTTCTCCTGTTTTGTCTAATGGTATGCCCTGTTTATAGCATTGAAACTCTGCCTCAATGGTTGTGTATGTGTATGTGTGTGTGTTGAGGAAAGTCAAAATAACTAAGGCAACAGTGCGTAACAATAGAATGTGTAAGGCAGAAAAACCGCTGGCACAAACTATCCAGCAGGGGTATAAACCCAAACGTTTAAAAAAAAATGATGGAAGGTACTTATCTTTTTGAACATGGTGACTGTTCCCTTGTATTGGTAATCCACTCGTTCCGGTTGAAGAAACCCGCTGTTGTGTTGAGTTATAGGAAGCTGTACACCAGTACACTCCGTCATGAGTAAACCGATATACTGTCTTCCTGTCCTCGACCCGCGCTCCACCAGTTGTGAGGGTACAGGTGTTTTGATGATGGTTACCACCAGTTGTGATGGTACGAAATGAGGATCTTGTTTGAATTTCTTCTTGTTGCACCAGTTGTGAGGGTGGGGATTTTTATGGTGGCGGAACGAATGAATCCAATAACACACAGTTCAGTTCCAAATACAAAGTTCTTTATTAAAATTATAAAAATCAAGTTTCTACCTAACTAGCCTGTTAAATAATATCTACTACCACTACTATTACTAACTCTACTAACACGCCCTTCCATGACCAATCCTACTACTATCTACATTCTAACTGTTCTCTACATAACTACGTCTGTTCCATTCTACAACCTAACACCTTCTGCCCTCGCTAGCTAATCATGATCTCTCGCGTAACAGTGGCCCACGCTTCAGTGGTCAGCTGACCGTCCCACGTGACCGAACAGCCCTGTGCGCCCATTGGCCTCTCTAACCAACCAACTAGGCCTATAGTCTGTTTCTGCTAACCTATATCTGCTAAACATGTCTGACGTAATCTTGCGTCATCACACTATGCCTATGCCTATGCATATGCCTATGCCTATGCCTATGCCTATGCCTATGCCTATGCCTATGCCTATGCCTATGCCTATGCCTATGCCTATGCCTATGCCTATGCCTATGCCTATGCCTATGCCTATGCCTATGCCTATGCCTATGCCTATGCCTATGCCTATGCCTATGCCTATGCCTATGCCTATGCCTATGCCTATGCCTATGCCTATGCCTATGCCTATGCCTATGCCTATGCCTATGCCTATGCCTATGCCTATGCCTATGCCTATGCCTATGCCTATGCCTATGCCTATGCCTATGCCTATGCCTATGCCTATGCCTATGCCTATGCCTATGCCTATGCCTATGCCTATGCCTATGCCTATGCCTATGCCTATGCCTATGCCTATGCCTATGCCTTTGCCTATGCCTATGCCTATGCCTATGCCTATGCCTATGCCTATGCCTATGCCTATGCCTATGCCTATGCCTATGCCTACGACTATGCCTACGCCTACGCCTACGCCTACGCCTACGCCTACGCCTAAGCCTACACCTACACCTACACCTACACCTACACCTACACCTACACCTACACATGTACCTATAAGTCTAACTGTACCTTTACCTATACGTCTAACTGTACCTGTACCTGTACCTGTACCTGTACCTGTACCTGTACCTGTACCTGTACCTGTACATGTACCTGTACCTGTACCTGTACCTGTACCTGTACCTGTACCTGTACCTGTACCTGTACCTGTACCTGTACCTGTACCTGTACCTGTACCTGTACCTGTACCTGTATCTGTACCTGTACCTGTACCTGTACCTGTACCTGTACCTGTACCTGTACCTGTACCTGTACCTGTACCTGTACCTGTACCTGTACCTGTACCTGTACCTGTACCTGTACCTGTACCTGTACCTGTACCTGTACCTGTACCTGTACCTGTACCTGTACCTGTACCTGTACCTGTACCTGTACCTGTACCTGTACCTGTACCTGTACCTGTACCTGTACCTGTACCTGTACCTGTACCTGTACCTGTACCTGTATCTGTACCTGAACCTGTACCTGTACCTGTACCTGTACCTGCGCCTGCGCCTGCCCATGCCCATGCCCATGCCACTGCCCCTGTCCCTGCAAACACAAACAAAGCACAAAAACGAACGCAAACAAAAAAGAAATAAAACAAACCAAAACCATGTTGGGGCGGCGGCCAAACCGCCTAATTCAAATTATTAAACGATTATAGTACCCCAACTTATTCATAGTCTTTCGCCATTACTCAAACGAACGTAGGCTCCATAGCTAACACGGGAAGACTAGGGGCGCCATATAGAATCCTGTCGGGGCGCCGGAGGAGGCCCGGATTAAACTCAGTTAAAGACTATAGTAACCTTTCTTATCTATAGTTTATCGCAATGTTTAAAACAAAATTATGCAAAAAAAATCACTAACAGGATAGCCCAGGGCGCCAAATCGAACCCAGCCGGGGCACCGGCGGACGTACCTGATTCAATTTAGAGAACGACGATAATACCCTAAGCTTTGCCGCCAACCGAAAAATAGAAGTAAACTTAGGGGACATTTAAAGTGGTTTCTTAACTACTATTAATTTAAAAAAATAATAAGTAAAAAGCACGTTCTGTATAAAATAAATAAAAGGCAGTATTTAGAGTACCTACCACATTGCACTTGATCAATCCGTGCTAATTATGTAAGTATTTTTTTATCAACACCAAAACAAAATAATAAAAAGTATCCTCCCCCCCCCCCTCCCAATAAAATGTTTTTTATAAAGGGAAGTAATTGTGTTTTCTGAAATGTCTGAAGGGACGTAATGAGTGCCAAATGACTAAATTAAAATAATTTTCAGACATAATTAGAATTTTTGTGAAAGGTGATACAAAGATAGGGAGAGAGGGGGGGGGGGGGTGATAAAGATTTATGAAGAAACTTCCTCCATTATTTTAACAGCTCAGAGATCAAGCGTATCGAACAGAAAGCCGAGGGGGTGTGGCGGCGCCACTCACTCAGGATTACGATCAAGTATCACAAGATGCGATATCCTGCTCCCATATTCTTACTGTTTGTCCCGTTCCTATGTAAAATGTCAAAAAGCAAGGACAGATTTTCTCCGTTCTGTAAGTAGTAAAATGTATTATTATGTAATTATTTTCTTTCTCTATCTATAGTTAGTTGCGTGTCCTTTTTTCCGTTATTGCAATAGATTTTTAACCATAAACCACATTTGTTTTTAATATTTATATTTTTTTAATTTAAAAAACTTTTATTTGCCAAATAAAATAAATACATCTACATTAACACATTTTACATAATTTTTCAAACATCAAAAAAAAAACGAAGGATTTTACAAATGTATATAACGAATAATTACATGGCGTATTTGTGGAAATACAAAATTCAAAGGGATACGCTGAATAAAAAGGGTACTGGTAAAGTGAAAGTGTCTGAATCTGGGTGGTTAATGTGAAAGAACTCGTTAAACAGCGAGAAGGTTATTATATATATATATCTATATATATATATAGGCCCTATATATATATATATATATATATATATATATATATATATATATATATATATATATATATATATATATATATATATATATATATATATATATATATATATATATATATATATATGTATATGTATATATATATATATATATATATATATATATATATATATATATATATATATATATATATATATATATATATATATATATATATATATATATATATATATATATATATATATATATATATATATAGCTAAACAAACAAAGATTTATATAAAATAATTAAGGCCTGAAATAGTTTAGTATAGAAACTCATTATTGGTATCTACGGCTGACTAAAGTCTAGTTTTTCCGTAGCTCTAGATCTAGATGTAGATCTAGAATCTAAATAGATACATTAAATTTTATAATTATTTATACATTTCAAAGCGCATGTTTATGTTTGCGTTTGTGTTTGCATTTGTGGTTGCGTTTTGGTTTCGATTGCGTGTTTGTTCGAGTTTGCGTTTTCTTTTGTGTTTGTATTTGTGTTGGGTCTGCGTGGTGCGAGTTTTTTCGTTTGTGTTTGTGTTTTCTTTTCTTATTTGTGTTTGTGTTTTGTTTTATTCTGTTCCCAAGTTGGTACATTTTTAAAAGAAGCAGGATATGCAGCTAGTATAAGATATAGATGATGTTGATTTTTTTGAAACACTTATAGATTTATTAGCGATATTCAAATGCCAAATTATTACAGTTAAAATGTTGTGTCTAGGTTTAAATTTGATTAATTGTAAATTAAATTTTTTACCATCTAAATTCTGTTATCCTCAGATTCCTTTTGTTCCTAAAACTTATTTAACAACTATCTTGACTACTATTTCTATATTTCTAACTTATAACATAAGAACAATTGTTTGATACAACGTTATATTATAACATCGAAATCCAGTCACACTATTTAATACATTTCTTATTTGCAACCCTAAAAACACCTTAATAATTACAGTGAAGGAAATAACCAAAGCAGAAAAGCCCTTGCAACTTCGTTTATCAAGAATTCAAGAGGAGATCCGAGAACAATATATCATAGACACAGAACCTGACCTTTACCCAGAGTAGGTGTATATTTAATTAATTATACCAACAATGCACGAATTAATGTTTGCTAGACTGCTATGACAGGTATATGACTTGCTAATTCTGTAAGAAGCTTTGTAGTCGGCAAGGAGGTAGGTCCTAGTATAAAAATACTGTAGCGTTCAAATATGATTTCTAATGTTGGTGAGTTGGATCATTGCAACGACGAGATGGGGATGGGGAGGTTCGGTATTTACCGCAAATATTTTTTCCAATAGGACACTCGCTATAACACACACACACACACATACATATATATATATATATATATATATATATATATGTGTATATATATATATATATATATATATATATATATATATATATATATATATATATATATATATATATATATATATATATATATATATATATATATATATATATATATATAAGCTTTCATGACAATTTATCTCAGCAAATCTTTGTTCTAAGACAAAATATCCCAGACAAAATATCCCAGACAAAATATCTCACATACAAATGATCTCAGGACAAAAGAAATTGTAAATGATCTACATATACATATGAGCCTTTTGTTTTAGGACTGCTACTGAGCCACATATCACGACCGTGGATCATGAAGATTGTCTTCGGTAAGGAGTGCAATGGTTAAAGTGGTTAAAGTTAGTAAAGTTAGCTAACCTGGCAGTCCATGGTACTGATGGAAGTAGAGCGCTCCCCGAAATATGAAGTATAAATATGGCTTGAACTCGATATTTTTGGTTATTAGTCGTATCTCCCCGAAATATTAAGGATAAATATGGCTTGAACTCGATACAATTTGGTTATTAGTCGTATCTCCCCGAAATATGAATGATAAATATGGCTTGAACTCGATATTTTTGGTTATTAGTCGTACTCTCTGACATTTGACCACTCCGTGGGTCCTTGAGATATTATACTGTTAGGTGTATTCATACCTAGCGTAGAATCATTTTTTACTACTAACAATATTTATAACTTCTTTTTTATTTACCATCAACTTTTTGTGTTAAATGTGAGTACATCATTTTAAACGATTTTATTGATATTGTACAATTGTGAAATGTAAAGTCAACTGTCCACATGCAGGTAATAAACATACAATTATGGTGTTGGATAAACTGAGGCTAATGTTTGTGCATTACACGATTTTGGTGGGGGTGTGAGCTGTGGTCCGCGCCAGGTTACATTATTTGGTGTGATTGGGGGAGTGGTCAGACCAAATCGTAAAACATACTCTCAAAACAATGATTTATCAAATAGTGAGGGAGATGTATGCTATCAAGGCTAAAATGTAAAACTATTGGAAAACTTCCTGAAATGCCACACCAGTTAATTCCTGTCAACGATTGTATTGGCATTGTAAATTATTATGCTAAATGGTAAAGGCAACCATCTTGGAACAAAACTGATAGAACATTTTTTTGAAAATGTGTATGATTTTTCTTATACACGTAAAATAGTGTAATGTTTACACAAATTTCGATTTTTTAAAGCGATTTTCAGAAAAAAAAATTGTAAAAACAAAAGTATTTTAAATTTAAAAATGAAATCTATAATAATTGTTACCAACATATGCCTCTATAATAAATTAAATAAAAACACAAAATAGCCGCCATCACCATGGCTTCGACAGGAAAATTTCGGATTTTTTTTTCAATTTTTAGACTTAACTCATTGAGTTATAACTAGATCTATATGCCAAATATTATAGCATTAGATTTAGAAATAGGCTTTTGGCTAATTTGGTTTTCAGCACACGCCCATGCCCTTAAAAATAAAAGTATCTAAGTCACACTCTACCGTGAACAATCTATCTATATATATAATTCTCTTCTGGGAGCCGTTAGAAAACAAGCTGCAAGCGCGCCTTACAGTCCCCTCTCTTCCTCTCTATCGTTACCACCACCACCCCCCACCCCCTCACATGGTCTGGTGAGCTGTGGTTCACGCTGTTTACATTTTACAACCATAGAGACGGGTTTGGTGACGGCTATTAGGGGCAGATAATTTAGTTTGAAACGATTTTAAACTTAGAGGAGGTAACTAAGAGGAGGCTGCTTTCACGTGGGGGAGGGGAAGGGGGGGGGTTAGTGTTTTTAAGCAAATATTTTCAGTGGCAGCATTGGTACTGTCGAATTCACAAATTATAAATTACTGAAAAGTAGAAAAAAAAAAACTAAATAGCGGCGTATGATACGCAGCGGGTCGGCTGGTTTTTTTTTTAATATTTGATTTCATTTGATTATAGGTGAAATAATAAAACAAATAACCCGATAAAGGTAAAATATGTCAATTTAGTACAAAAGATCAACATAAATGAAATTGATAAGTATATATGGTACTTAATTACTGATGTCCTAGTTACATAATTTGGAACCTATTACCTAAATAACTTTGCGATAGGAGCTTAGGGCTCGAGTACCACAGAACAATGTGCTGTAACTTAGCGATAAGATGAGACAAGAATGAACACTGTCATTATTCAAGTAGCGTGGATAGTAACACATGAAATGCTGACAATAAAAGATAGGTGTCAAAAAACAGTTGACTTAAATCCCTAATTGTTTATGTAATCAAGTACTTTCTGTAAGGAGCGGCACGTGGTAGAATGTCTTCGATGCACTTACAAACAGGGTGTGGGTTGATGCGTGGGTGCACCGAGCACAGCAGTGATAGGGATAAATATAACCGTATTAATCCCTTACTGGTCATTTAATCTTCTTAGGGATGGGCTTATTTAAAAAGGCTTTTCAGCATAGGGATGTTGAGTCACATTGTAAATCTAGGCCGACTGTTGAGGGTCTTGCTATTCAAGCTAACCGTGATGGGGGGGGGGGGGGTGAGGGGAAGAGAGAGAGAGCGCAATTAAGGGGTGGGGGTGGTAACCTAGTTAGCGGATAGAGGCTAATTGTATTCCCGCTACAATATCCAATCTAGTGACCAACATAGTGACCAACCTAGTGACCAACCTAGTGACCAACTAAGTGACCAACTTAGTGACCAGCTTAGTGACCAACCCAGTGACCGACCTAGTGACCAGCTTAGTGACCAACCTAGTGACCAACCTAGTGACCAACCTAGTGAACAACCTAGTGACCAACCTAGTGACCAACCTAGTGACCAGCTTAGTGACCAACCTAGTGACCAGCTTAGTGACCAACCTAGTGACCAGCTTAGCGACCAACCTAGTGACCAACCTAGTGACCAACTTAGTGACCAACCTAGTGACCAACCTAGTGACCAACCTAATGACCAACCTAGTGACCAACCTAGTGACCAACCTAGTGACCAAACTAGTGACCAACCTAGTGACCAACCTAGTGACCAACCTAGTGACCAGCTTAGTGACCAGCTTAGTGACCAACCTAGTGACCAACCTAGTGACCAACCTAGTGACCAACCTAGAGACCAACCTAGTGACCAACCTAGTGAACAACCTAGTGACCAACCTAGTGACCAACCTAGTGACCAACCTAGTGACCAACCTAGTGGTCAACCTAGTGATCTCCAGAGTTATTGCAAAATAAAATATCGACCCAGTTAATCAAATGGAATGAACAATATTACCATAAATACATTAACTTTAATGCTACCTTTGTCTTGATGTTATTTCTGAATCTTTAAAAATAAAATTCTGTAATGATTTAAGGGGATATGCGCGGAAAAAAATCACAAAATTTCTTGTTTTTTGTCATGATGGGTTTCTTGCACTTTTTGATACTTTGTCCATTTGTGTATATAGAAAATAATAACTTTAAAGAGAAAAAAATATTTTATGTGTTTGAATTACGATTTTTATGACCCTATTAATTAAAAAATAATCAATTTTTCCCAATCTTACAAGCTCTCTATGAAAAGTTTTATATCCGTCATTATATTGTATTTGACATCATTGGAAAGCTGGATTTCTCATGTATTTAATAAACTTAATTTCCTACATCTCGGAAACACCCAAAGCTTACAATCGGCTTTGCAGTTTAAGAAGATATGGTAATTTCCTGACCTGATTTTCCTTACTTTTGGCTGTTTTTCTCAGTTCGCAGGTTTTTAACACTAAAAAGCCTACTACTTTTTTATTTATTAAACAATGCCAACCATATTTTCAGTAAATGTTCTTGATGCAAAAATACAACTTTTGTCACGAGGGAATTGTGATTGCTTTCATAGAAAAAAAGTATTTGGTAATTAATATGCACATTTTGAAACTTTTGAATACTAAAAAGGGTACGATTATTTAGACCTTGTAAAATTCTTACTTGGAATTATTTCAAAAAGTTGTCGTGACAAAAGTTTTAATATATACTGAAATATAAGCAGTTTAAATTTGATTGCTATAGATGCATAAATAAAAAAAGCCTTAGCATTTTTAAATGTACCGAAAAATTCAAAATGGCGGAGGTTTTTTGGTTTCCATGACAACCAAAATTGTTTTCGACCCTTTTCTTTTGCTGTTTAATACTTACTTTTATATGCCAAATATGATAAAAGTATTCAAAAGGCTTTAGATCTTAAACTGTAAAAAATAGAAAAAATCATAGCGTATCCCCTTAAACAAATAGATTCAAAAGAGTATCAACAGAAGTTGTTCTGTCCAGTTCGAGGTAATCGTTTGAATGAAAATGCTGCGGTAGCAGTGCTGACCAGTGCACGTTCATGTGAGTACTGGTCAAAGTATTATACATTGTATGAACATATTTAAATTTAATGTTCTTGTATATAAATGTCTGTACATTTATTTATTTTTAATCTATATAATGCGTCTTTTTTTTTCAAATTATTTTTGATAAATATATAGCCACTCTTATATTAAATTTACATACCCTGAGACAAATAATAAACGATAAAAGTCTACTTTGTACTACTTAAAAGTGATTATTTTGTATTTCATTTCTTATTCAAAAGTGAATCCAGGAACAACTAACCGTACAAACTCAAGCAGAACACAAAGACATCAACAGAAATACAGATTTTTTGCTGTGTAAGTGCATTCGTTTAATGTAAAAGACGTTGTTATTGTTAGGTCTATTAAGAATTTTCATATATATATATATATATAAATATATATATATATATATATATATATATATATATATATATATATATATATATATATATATATATATATATATATATATATTGTTATTTTTTAGAATCTAAATTTTTTGTTTTTAATTTAATCTAGTATTAATAATATGGAGAATGGTTATATTATGGTTATTTTTAAAGTTAAAAGATTGAATATGAATATGTCAACGTTCGCACCATTAGATGATAATGTAAAACGGTATATTGAAAGTATGTGAAATTCACACTATTAAGTTTCATCAGTAATTAAAATTGTGATGGCCATGTTTGTTTTAAACATTGCTTTTTACCGGACCCAAATTAAAAATAAAACAATTTAAAAAATTAAAGATTGAAAATCGGCATATGACATTTTTTAACAAACTACTTAAATGTTAGAATATTATGAATTCATACTTTGTTGGACTGCTGCCTTGTAGTTTGTTCCTGGTTGGACAAATGCTATGGAAGCAAATCCAAAAAGAAAAGCAGGCTGAAATCGGAGTCAATGGCATCAATGGCGCATAACTAGTTGACACGTAATCCTTAATTGTGTTGGATCCCTTCCAACAAAGAATAAGAAGAATACTTTGTTGGGTTTTAAAAATAACACTTTATAAATTATTTCATTGCTACAAACAGTTTTTTTTTTCAAAATCGTAGCTTTTTTCATAGTTACTAAGACCCCCCTGCCCCAACAATTGTATTTAATTTAAGCACATATGCTGGTGTATCTTATCAAATCTGTAAAGAAATAATTGTTTTTATTTCAAGTATTAAAACTACATAGTTTCCCTACAGACCACTCCCTTAAAAATAGAATCAACTAATGTATTCAATTGACGTCTTTTAGGCGTTCCAGATACAAGTACGGCATACGATGGCGATGTGTTAAAGTCCGCCGATTGAAGACAAAAAAAGGTCAGCTAAAAATTAAAACACTCTTTAATTAATTAAAATTCCTGTTAAATATATTCACAGTATTAATATATATATATTTAATTAGTTAAAATAAAATATTAGTTAGCAAAACGTATTTTAATAATTTGCCGACAACACATTTAAATCGTTTAAACAAGGACTAATAATTATTTTTCAGTTCGCCACAACAACGATCCTAATGGATTATATGTCAGCGTGACAACTGGCTAAGCGAAAATCCTGTAACTATCTGGTTAGGAGGAGAACACACGTGTTAAATTGATTTTTTACGCTTGATCATACCTAACCCACAATTATTAGTTGATAACTGAGACGTATTTAGACAAACTCCTCATATTACATGTTTACATTACTATATACATTACTAAAGCAGTTAATTAAAACATAAAAATAAATTGATTTTAATTTACCCGGGTAATAGAATAAGCATTGCATTATTGAGGTGAATGCAATTTACATGTGTTAATGTCAAAAGTGAAGTTTGATTGTTAATATTAAAAAAGTGAAGGTTGACTGGCTATTTAGAATGTAAAGAGGATTTTAAACATCAATAAGATTTGTTGTCTACTCTATAATAATTATTATTTCTGTTAGCTACCTTGGAATTCAAAGTGTTCGAAATAAGTTCTAAAACTGATCTTCTAACGACAATGTTTAAAGTTATGTTTAGATTAATATTCCATTCAGTCTTGATATGCTGACTATATAAATTCTTATTGTATTTGCCTTCTCGTAGGTCAATCACAAAACTCATTTACTCTCATCTGGGTTGTCCATAGCTCCATTATGAATGTGTGTTTTACTGCTGACCACCAGCTTTATAATATTCATACCTTTTACATAATTTTTTTTTCTCTAGAATATGATACAAAAAATTATATAAATTCTATGAAAGTTAAAACAATGCCATTCTTGACACACTTTTCTTTCCAAACCACATGACACCCAAAACATTACAACACATCACCAAATCCCAGATACCATTTAGACACCTCCAGGCACCAGCCTTCCATTTAGACACACCTAGTTATCTATGCACTGTATGAAAACGAATTATTTATTTTAGATTTTTTTTTATTTGGTCATTTTGGAAGTCTGCTTAGCAGCGTATATTTTAATTAGTCCTACTGATATGTTATTAATCTCTGAAATATATACGGTATATATTACATAACGGTTGTGTTTTATTACGTTTAATTGCTTTCTCTTAATTATGTTAAAAATTGTACTTTTTTTATACTGAAGCTTATCTATCTTTCCTTATTCTAAAATTATGTTATTGTTTAATCAAATATAAATCAATTAATTTAGTAGCAGTATAAATATAAGAGTGTACATTAATACTAAAATAGATTAGTTTTTATCACATTATTTATCTTTTGCAACACAAAAATAAAAATTATATACACAATTTTTGGCGTTAGATCATTTTTGCGTAAACTGCTCAAAAACTGCCTAAAAACTATACTTTTTTATATTGAAGCTATTCTATCTTTCTTTATTCTAAAATTATGTTATTTTTTATCAAATGTAAAACATAATTTTTTAATAATATAATTTAGTGGTAATATAATTATAATTGTGTGCATTAATAATAATTAATATTAACATAATTTAGTTTTCATTCTTTTTTAACTGATATCGTTTTATCACATTATTTATCTTTTGCAGCACAAAAATAAAAATTATATACACAATTTATGGCGTTAGATCATTTTTCTCTAAACTGCTCAATAGTGTTAGTGTTCAGCAAAAAGCAATGGTAATTTCATTTTATTTATTAAAAGATATATATATATATATTCTTGGTGCGCGGACCTTAGATCAAAGGGGTTTTGACCATAGGTGGTTTGACCACATAAGGGTTTTGACCACATGGGCTTTGACCATAGGGGCTTTGACCACAGAGGGGCTTTGACCACAGAGGGGCTTTAACCATAACGGAGATTTGACCATAGAGGTTTGACCACAGGTGTTTTCTCAGCAGGTGGTTTGTCAACGGGTGTTTGATCTTCAGCGATGTGTCCGGCTTTGACCGCAGGTCTCTGCCAACAGTTGACAACATCGACGAGGTGGTGTCGTACTCCAAACACACCTACATCCGAGGTCGTGGCGAAAAGTACAAAATGTCTTTGTTTCCTTTTGAAACTTTGAATCAAATGCACACGATTGTTGATGGTGTAGCACGAACAAAAAACATTTCTAAAGGATGGCATTACTGTGTTAAGTGTCTCCTCCAATGTAGTCACCCAACAATGTGGTGTTTCCTTTTGAAGGTCTACATATGGACTGTACACGACAAAAACAACTTTCTTGCAAGGTGTTGCAGGAGCAAGCTACCCTGCTGAGAAGCGATACAGAATGCTGCACGGAAAATTACAATGGGCTGTTCAGAAATACGGTCAAACAGATGTACTGACATATGGTCAAACAGATGTACTGACATTTGGTCAAACAGATGTACTGCCATATGGTCAAACAGATGTACTGACATATGGTCAAACAGATAAACTGACATGTGGTCAAACAAATGTACTGACATATTTGCGTGCTAAAGCACATCTGTCATTTAGTTAACCATACACGTATTACGTCTTTGACTATACTGTTGGCATGCTTTTTTTTAGCCTTTTTTATCCTTTATATATGCTATGTATTTTCAAGTAAATCTAAATTATTCATTTGTGAAACTTGTTATATGTCGCATTATTTTTGTTCCATTTATATTTAAAATAAATCTATGAAGCTTAGCACCAACTTTTATGTGGAAACTAAAATATCGTTATTGACTTTTTTTAGTACACGTTAATTTCAATAAATGGACTCCCAGGAAACATGTATAAAATCGTATTAATTGTATCAAAAATTTAAATCAAATAATTTATAATTTCTATTATAAAATCTATGTATTATGGTTAACCCCCCTCTGTGCTCAAAACCCCGCTGTGGTCGAACCCCCTATGGTTAAACCCCCTATGGATAAACCCTGTGGCGGAACTAGAAAAAAAGGGCCACCCCGCAAAAAAATATTTTTGGGCCCCATATATATATATATATATATATATATATATATATATATATATATATATATATATATATATATATATATATATATATATATATATATATATATATATATATATATATATATATATATATATATATATATATATATATATATATATATATATATATATATATATATATATATATATATATGAAAATACGTAGGCCTACATAGAATACTCAATTCGGGCTTGTTTGAAATTTGAATTTTTTATTTTTAAATTAAAACATGTTACAACAACACTTCATTTGTGTGAGTGCTATTAGTCTGTTTTGAAATGCTCTGTTTTAATGGCTGGCATAATGATTCTTAAACTTTAAGTTGGTCAAAAGAATATTAAGTGTTAAATTTTTATATTTGTAATTGTTTCTCTCCTTATGTTTATTTTTATGTTTTTTGTATTTATATTATTAGTTTTAAATACATTTCCTGTTTATGCTATACCATTCTTTATTATGTATTTTAAAAAATAATAATAATTAAGAAAAGTAATTGCTTTTTAATTTGTTTAGTGCAAATCTATTAAAAGTTTCTTAAGAACACACATATTTGGCAATTTAAAAAAGGGAAATAAGTCATGGAAGTGGTTTGGACTCATGTAGCATTTATATTTTTTTCCTTTACGAAACAGCGTGTGTTGGCTATTGTAGAACATCACTACTGTAGTAGATCTGTTTGTTTTTTTTTACAAGAAAATAATTTTTTTAATCTATAAAAAAATTTATTACGGTCGGCTTTGGGCCCCTAAACTAACTTTAGCTTTAAGAAGTATTATAAATAAGCTGGTCAAAAATATATAAAGACGTTAGCTTGATTCGTGAATGGTTTCTCGCGTTATGTTTATTTTTTTCATTTTTGGCTTTATAATATCAATTTTGAAAACATTGATTTTTATAGCTATACTATTATTTACTATTATTTACGTAACAATTCATAGAATCAATTGCTTTTTAATATAGATAGTACAAAACTATTTAAATGAGCTTCATGGGCATCCCTATTTTAAAGAAGGACAGTAAGTCATGGAAGTAGTGTGAATGTTTACCTACCTTTCAAACTATAGCTCTTGTAGATTTTAAAATATTTTTCTACGCAACAATCTCTGCTATAGTAGACCTGTTGTTTTTTTTTTTGTTTTTTTTTTACAAAACCAATTTCAAGATGCATGAAAAACATAATTTTTGAAAAAAATAATCATTGTTTTTTGGTCGGAACTGGGCCCCTAAACGTCCTGGCCCCCCCCCCCCCCGCATTGCGGGGTCTGGCGGTATGGTAGTTCCGCCCCTGGATAAACCCCTATGGTCAAACCCCCTATGGTCAAACCCTCAAAGGTCAAACCCCTATGGTAAAAAAATATGGTTAAACCCCCGATGGTCAAAGCAGCTAGAACCATATTCTTAAGTGTGCTTCCATTTATTTAGAATTGCAATCCCTCTCACAACACAAAACTTCACACACACACACACACACACACACACACATACACACACACACACACATACATCGATAATCCACAAGCGTAAACTCTTTGTCGATAGCACTCATTTAAAGGTTCACAATTTTTTTTTAATCTTAACGAATCAATACATTAATGACTGTTAAAATATCTCTACTGAGTACGTCATCTCTCCCCACCCGACATACACTGACGTTACGTCTCGCAATTCTTCCCGTCTGGCTTTACTTCTAAAGTGCCACGCCAATATCAAGAGATTAAAAGACATACGAGATACGAGACACACGCTTCAGTGAACAGTTAATACACGCTGTATCCGATGAACCGTGACTCGATCACGTGACAGATTTGTTACGTACGATCTGCCGGCACTGGTCGTGGCTGTGTGCCATAAATTTCATAACTCGAGGACACACATTTTCTCAATGCCAACCTTACGCTATGGTTTTTCGAGAAAATGTATAATACACTGGCTTCACCGGTCGATATCAAATATCAAGCACGCTTGCACTTTCCTGAACATACTAAATACTGCTGAGCTGGAAAAGTATATATATATATATATATATATATATATATATATATATATATATATATATATATATATATATATATATATATATATATATATATATATATATATATATATATATATATATATATATATATATATATATATATATGTGTGTGTGTGTGTGTGCGTGCATGTGTGTGTGTGTGCGTGCGTGCGTGCGTGCGTGTGTGTGTGTGTGTCTGTGTGTCTGTGTGTGCCCAATAGACAAAACTATCGTCCATAAGATGCTAGATAAAACAGTCGTCACGTAACTTACACGACTGTTAACTTTAACATTCGTATGTGCTTTAAATTTAATCACAAATTCTCCTCAGACACCCAACCCCCCCCCCCCCCACCACATCCCCATCAGAATTTCCATTGAAAATATTTACTTTTACAATTATCTGCCCCCCTTCCTGGAAATATTAGTCCGCCCCCCTCCCCCACCCCAGAAAATCTCAAGTGCCTCCCCCCCCCCCCTCCCGGAGTAAAATGTCTGGAAGAAACATAGCTTAGGCAACCTTCCATTCGAACATTAAAATAATTCTTTAAATTCGTTAACAACTCTAAATTGTGTTGATGTGTATACAACTATGTCTTGCTTCAGGTACCCTTTAATATCTAAATGATTTTACAATCAAGTCCTGTCAGAACCAGAGTGTTTATAGTTTGAACTATTTAATAACTTCACGACGCGCGGGAACTCGCATACACTTATTTACATGTTCGCTGCTACAGACTTACTTTCATTCAATGAACTAACACACATAACAAACCACGAGGCATGACATAAGGAAAATACGTATTGATCGTAACCTTCAATGTATGGTGATTTTAAGTTTCATTTTCGGCCGTCAAATGTAGTTTAGGTGTTGATATAAGAGTAATGGCGGTTTTAATGTAACGTAAGTAAAGTTTAGTTTTCCAATTGCAAATTTAAATGAGTTTTATCACAACTATATATATATATATATATATATATATATATATATATATATATATATATATATATATATATATATATATATTGCAGCAATGCTGAAATGAGTGTGAATCAAATTTCACCCGAGCAGATATACATTGGGTCTAAGAGATATGCAAATGGCAGTAAAACAAAGTTTTCTAAGGTATTTTTTATCTATTGTGTATTCTCTTCTAATAACGCTATTGTAATATTAAAATGCAAGATGTAAAATTTTAAAAACGTAATCAGTAATCAAATTCAGTTTTAAATTATAATTGTTAATTTTGTAAATCTTCTGTTAGCCTACCAGCTTTGACCTCATGCATCGAATGACTACGAAAGTTTGTTGCATTAATATGTTAAGAAAATATAACTACAACATGAATAGAACAGTGTAGTCAATATCCCAAAATATTCTCATTCCTAATTCATGCTTCACAATTAGCGTACACATAAATATGATGAGATTCAAAAAAAGAGTAGACCCCTATATAAGTGATGTATACAATGTCTAAATTGAAATTAAAAGGTCGATATATATATATATATATATATATATATATATATATATATATATATATATATATATATATATATATATATATATATATATATAATGTTGTTCTATAAGGTAGCGCTGTACTGATTCAGACTTCACGGTGTACGATTTTCCGAGGATTTCTTCAATGCCGTTTCATGTCACGTATTCATGAGTTCCAATGTTGTATATATTCACACTTGAATGAAAACCCAATCTATATATAGGCTAACACTTTACCTGAGCTGTATCGCCAATAGAGCTATGTTTGTTAACGTGATTTAACACGTTTTGACCTTCTCTATGAAAGTTAACATAGACATTTCGCACTGAGTTGGAATTTTACTTCATTGATTATTCTATGATAGTAGAGCAAGGTTTTTTTTTTATAAAAGTTTAAAACCAAAAGGAAGAATGATTACTTTTTATACATTTAAATCTTTTATGAATGCAAATATTTAAAATTCGCTTAGTTTAAATGTAACATTGTATTTGTTAGACTTATAACAAGGAATATGATAAAAGATAAGAAATATTTATTACACAGAATCGTAGTTGTGTGCTCTACCACTAGACTGCTCTACCAAAATTCTCGAGCTTGAATCCAGATTCAAGTCAGTAGAACTTCTCTGAGTCAAACCAACTCTAATGAGTACCCAACTTACGTAAGAGAAAGTAAAAGTCGCTGGGCATCGTGCTGGCCACACTATCTCTTCACATGCCGAGGTCACAGGAACTGGTGAACTACTTCACTTGCCCCATAGACCGTCGGTCTCAAAAAAGGAACTTCCCTTTATTTAATAGCGGATACAATTCTTTACAAAAAACAACTACAATTCATATCACAAATACATGAACACGAGCCGACCCGCGGCATATTATACGCCGCTATTTAGTTGTTTTATTTTCTACTTTTCATTAATTCATAATTTGTGAATTCGACAGTACCAATGCTTTTCCACTGAAAATATTTGCTTTAAAACACTAAAATCCTCCTTTCCCCAACCCCTACCCCCCCCCACCCCACCCACGTGAAAGCAGCCTCCACTTACTTACTTCCCCTAAGTATAAAATAGTTTTAAACTAAATTATCTGCCCCTAATAGCCGTCACTAAACCTGGGTCTACTATGTAAACATTTAGCGTGAACTACAGCTCATCAGACCATGTGGGTGTGGGGGTGGTTGAGATATGCCTAGAGAGGAAAAGAGGGGACTGCTCGGCGCGCTTACAGCTTGTTTTTTAACGTCTCCCAGAAGAGAATTATATATATAGATAATGAAGTATTATATCGTTTCCTACAGACATCCAGGTCCAGTTACTACATGACAAAAACTCCAAGAAACGAAAATGGCTTTACACACCTACAACTGGTACGTGACATAGATCACTATGTCCAAACTTAGATAAACAATTTTGCAATGGCATGCGTCATTTAATATAGGCGTTAATTAAAATTGCAGTTCAGTGATATTAAACTAAAATAGATATAATGTACTTTTAAGAGCAGTCACAACTTTACTAAACAATGATATGTGCTGAGAAATTGCATAGGCCTACATTTACTCCAGACTAATAATATAGCAATGGATAAATCTAAAACCAATTTGATGCTTTCGGTTGAAAAAATATTTGTTATAAGTTTCAGGAGAAAAAGGCACCGAAACAAACACCACCCATAAGTGCTAAAAAAACGGAGGAGATAACGATGCCGTGGGAGTTTCATAAAATTCCAAAGGTTGATTTATTTATTTGGTATATTTGTATAAATAAATAAATAAATAAATAAATAAATAAATAAATATATATATATATATATATATATATATATATATATATATATATATATATATATATATATATATAATATATATATATATATATATATATATATATATATATATATATATATATATATATATATATATATATATATAAGGCAGCAGTTGTTTGATTCTGGAGTTGTCTCTCCTAGAAGAGTGGCTATCCCCAAAATAACGAACCTCATCTGCCCGGTTTAGCAACAATAAGCTTTACTCGACCACGCCGAACCCTTCCTGTATTCTAATTTTTGTTTTAATTGTCTCTCTCCTATAGCTTGCAGTGTGGTTATTTGGGGAAATGGGAGACAGAAACAATCTAACGCTGAATCACAACGCAATTCTAAAACATCTGTTGAAGTTCATCGTTAACAACGGTAAAATGTATTATATTTTTGTTTTTCTCTAGTGGAAAATATTGAAAATAATAAATATAGGAATTTCTCATATATATGTATATATATGTGCAGCAAATGTTTAGGCAAAAATCTATTTGAGAGTTGCCGAGTATAAACGATTTTTTTAATTGTTACGTTAGAAACTAGTTTGTCGATTTTATTATAAAATATTAGCACGCAGTAACTTGTTCTCTTTTATTTAAGTATTTATCATTGGTGTAATCTATCAATGTGTTAAAGTGGAAGAAAATTAATAAATATTTGAATTGAAATTCAAATGTTAAAGTGAATTTTAAAAACATGTATGTTTTTTTATCTTTTGCTGTTAGACTTCTGGTTGATTGTAGAAAGTGAAAATGATAAATTTTTGAAAGAGGTCCACACAACAATGAAGCACACCATATTTGACATGAAAACGCACGATCCGGCCATTTTCGGACGCTGCACAGAAAACCAACACTTGAGTCTCCAACCTGAAAACACGGTAAACATTCTCTCATTTGCCAAAACAAAAGATGCTCTTGTAATCATTAGCTTTTCCACGCGTCACAAATCGTTCGCATTAACTAAACGCATGTTTAATTTTAGATTTCTTTCATGTGAATGCTAATTACTCATGATTGCAGTTCAGAAAAACGATTGAGAGCAATTATTTGCGATTAACATTTGAAGGGGATATGTGTAAAGTTGGTCCGCCACCAAGTTCCGAAAACGGAAGTACAACTTCAGGTACTTGTATAGACCTATCAAAACAATTAGGATAAGAATGATATCGATCAATGTGCATTGTAAATTAGTTACTAATGCCAACTAGTTTTCCGATAAGATACTAAGCACGATCAAAATAAACTAATGGCATGTAATACATATAAGCTTCGTTATGTTTAGACTTCTGAACTAATAAACTCAACTGTTTTGAATAACATGCGTTGTCGCTCATATGTCTCTCGACAGCTAATATAGTGGGGAAAGGTACAGAAAAACTTAACGCGCACACTAAAACTGGTAAGAGCATAGTAATTATAATAAATGTTAATTATGTACCACGTCAGAATACTCAGCACAATTTGTCACACAAAAAACTAATTTCCCTGTTGGAATGGGATTAACATTTGCTTTAACGATCAATTGCTTTAGTTGTTGTTTTTTTTAAATGTATTTAAACACAATGCAACTCTAAATTTGTTTTACGTCACAGACACCTTCGACAATCCGTACTTCCATTGTGTTTTTGTTGTCAACGGAAACCTGCGAACAAAAGAGTCCGTAAACAGGAAGTTGTTAGAGGGGACACCGGTCATTGTACTGAAGGTAACTCGGTGTTTGTCTAACATCGTATTCAGTTCATGTGTAATCAGTGTTCGTCTAACATCGTATTCAGTTCACGTGTAATCAGTGTTCGTCTAACATCGTATTCAGTTCACGTGTAATCAGTGTTCGTCTAACATCGTATTCAGTTCATGTGTAATCAGTGTTTGTCTAACATCGTATTCAGTTCACGTGTAATTAGTGTTCGTCTAACATCGTATCCGTTCATGTGTAATCAGTGTTCGTCTAACGTCGCATTCAGTTCATGTGTAATCAGTGTTCGTCTAACGTCGCATTCAGTTCATGTGTAATTAGTGTTCGTCTAACATCGTATCCGTTCATGTGTAATCAGTGTTCGTCTAACGTCGCATTCAGTTCATGTGTAATCAGTGTTCGTCTAACATCGCATTCAGTTCACGTGTAATCCCATACACCGTGCAGTGATACTTACTTAGTACATCAGACATGGGACCGTGTAGTCAGGGGGTACAGAGCTCGACTGCTAGCCTGAAGGTCTTGTGTTTGGATCACGTTGGGACTCGTGACTGCATAACTTTACTGAGTCGACCCAGCTCTATTTGGTACCTGTCTCACTTTAAAGCAACAATAGTCGGTTAGGCATAATGCTGATCACTCTATCTCTTCATATTTCGAAGTCAAAAACATGTGAATTGTACTTCATCTGCCCCTATGGATATTTAGGTCTGAAAGGAAACTTTAAAAAAAGGATCATGTGTTTTTTTTGTTATTCGTTAAACTCAATATAGTGATAGATTGTATTTATCTTGACGAATGTGTATTGATTAAGTAAATTTCAAGCGTTGTGTACTATTTATTTCAATCTACAGGGCACTGGAGGCATCGCCGATGAGTTAGCCGATGAAATGTAATTATAATACAACGTGGTTTCTTGTTTATAGAATAGTAGAATACCATCCAGTGTCTATCTAACTTTAAGATTACAGTTTAAATTTTTTGTTTTGTTAAATTTGTTGTCCTAAGTTAACAAAAGTTTTAGAAATCGGATGCGTAAATTTAACGTGTTCTTTAAAGAGCTAGGAAAGACTTGTCAAAGGATTCGACCAATGAGGACCCCAGCAAAAATTTGATATTCGTCATGAACTTTAGGGATTTATCACCAAACACGAAAGATGAGATTCCAGACATAATTTTGAATGCTATCAAAGGTTAGATGTTTATTTTAAACATTAATATTTAGCATAAATGCCTGAACGATTTTTTTTAAATTTAACAATCCGATAAACGTACATTTCGGTTGTTTATTGTGATTAAAACGACGATAATCAACTAAATGTATTCCCAATTCATTCTGTATTGATCTCTTGTTTTTATAGAAACTATTCCAGAATGGAACACTTCTGTTGCTGTGCCACCATCTCTTACAACATCAGTGACCAGCACTGGACAACCCAACGACTACACTTACAGATTTAAACAACCCAATGGTTACACACCTAGATCTAAACAACCCAATGGTTACACACCTAGATCTAAACAATCCAACGACTACACAGCTAGAACTACTGGGAGCCAGAATGGATACACACCCAGAAACGTCACAAGTAAAGGGTCCATGACGTCACTCAGGCCGACCAGCTCACACCTGTCTGACAGTTTGAGTGGAGAGAAAGGTCAAGGTCAAGCTGGACCTAAGAATCAAAAGACGGGGACGCCCAACGGAACACCAGAAAGTCAGACGAACCTCAATCAACAGAAACAAAGTTTGATAGATCAACTTGGATCAGACAGAGATAGATGGAAGTTTTACGTCTTGTGTCTGAAGCTGAACAGAATACATTTCGTCTATGATCTCTGTGAACACAGGCTACATGTAAGTCTACCGTGGATCTAGACTTGCTGAGTTTAGTCTTTTGCTTGTCTCAGCTTTCAGATTATATTTTAATCTATTGCATGGTTAAGGCTTCATGTTTACACATTTAAATTGTAGTGTATTTAATGCCTAAACCTTAAATTTATAGACTATTACATGTCCTCTTCTTCTTCTTCGTTCTTAATTTTAAAGTTGTAAGGGATTTCCTTAAATACAATTAAGTATTACATGTCAACTGATAATGCGCCATGTAGCCGTTAAATTAGCTTTCACCCCCTTTTTTTTGGATTTTTTCCATAGCATTTGCCAAACCAAGAACAAACTACAAAGCAGTTATTGAGCCTCATATTCCCAGCGGGGGGGGGGGGGGGGCGGGGAGAGGGTCGAACTCGACTCTCTTTAGCAACCATGAGCGTAACCGACTCGACCACGCCGACCCTTTATACATGTCTAATGCTGCATATTTTACTTCATAATCTATTGCATGACTCGACGTTGTCTAAGCCTTACATTTCTAAGCATTTAGATTTTACTTAATAACATGTCATAACGTTATGATTTTAGTCCAAATGATCATCGATAACAATCTATTGTACTTGTAATTTTTTATAAACATTTTTGTGTTTTGTATTATTGGTAATTTACTGTGCATATATTGTTTACTTCAATCTAACCAATTTAAATGAGTTAAACGTTGTAAACATATTGTTTTCGTTCACACATAGCATCCCATACTGACCAAGTTAGTGCTGGTAGAAGCTATCAAGCGCAACAGAGCGGAGCTGATCGCCTATATGTTAGACCAGGACATCGCGATATTGGAGGAAATAGATGAGACATTCATTGTTGAGGTAAAGTTTGGTAAATCTGATTAAAACAATAGAAATAGATGAGACATTCATTGTTGAGGTAAAGTTTGGTAAATCTGATTAAAACAATAGAAATAGATGAGACATTCATTGTTGAGGTAAAGTTTGGTAAATCTGATTAAAACAATAGAAATAGATGAGACATTCATTGTTGAGGTAAAGTTTGGTAAATCTGATTAAAACAATAGAAATAGATGAGACATTCATTGTTGAGGTAAAGTTTGGTAAATCTGATTAAAACAATAGAAATAGATGAGACATTCATTGTTGAGGTTAAGTTAGTTAACTGATTAAAACAATAGAAATAGATGAGACATTCATTGTTGAGGTAAAGTTTGGTAACTCTGACTAAAACATGGACGTAGTGAAGACGTAGATCAACTCTGTAATTGTAGAAGGTATGCATACAATAAACTTTCAATTTTGTTGACTTTTGTTAAAAGTATTGATTAATTATTTTTTTCAAAAACAGAACCAATGCATGTTTACTAATTTTTTGTTTTTGTTTTCATAACTTAAAAATATCCTCTATCCTATTTTTAAAAAAAATTATAATTGTGTGTCTTTTACAGAAAAACAAACACATATGTTGTGTCACTAATCCCAAAGAAATAGACACACCCTACCATTATACAACATGGAAGTGTGTTACCTGCTTCCTTCCCGTAAGTTGTTTTTTTTTTTAAATCTGAATTTAAATAATAAACGATAAGTGTACCAGAGGCGTAGCGACCCTTCCCGGCGCCCGGGGACAAACTTTTCGATTTGCACCCCCCCCCCCCTCCCTCAAGATTTCGATTTGCACCCCCCTCAAGATTTCGATTTGCACCCCCCTCAAGATTTCGATTTGCACCCCCCCCCCCTCAAACTTTCGATTTGCATCCCCCTCAACCTTTCAATTTATTTTTCCAACCGATTTTGGCGCCCCCTAAGGTCAGCGCCCGGGGACATATGTACCCCCCCCCGCCCCCCCCCCCCCCTCTCGCTACGCTACTGAAGCGTACACATACATTGTCTCAAATAACATTTTTATTGTATTTTAGAAAAACAACAAGTGTAAAGCTGAGCACAAAACTAGACACTGTAAACGACCATCCGGACTAAAAACCAAAGTGTACAGTTGGTTTACAAACGTAAGTTTTTTTTTATTTTAGCAAATTTCTCTTATGTAGAGCTTACTTTGTCTCATGTGGTGTTTTTTCTGTCTTATTGGAAATGCTTTATCCGAAATGGACAAGTTGTCTCGAACGCGTTATCCATGAACCAGAAGTCTCAACCCAATCCAAATATTTAGGAGATTACCAGACATTTTTAAAAGGAAAACTTTTAACAGCACTTATGCTAAGTGGTGCATACGGATCATCATCATCATCATCATTCCTTTATGGCCCCTAGGGAGCAAAGGGCTGCAACCACACATCTCCAGCGGACTCGGTTTTGGGCTGCTCCTCCAATCTGTGCCCATGAGAGCCCAGCTGTTTTTGCCTCTTCCTCAACTGTTCTCTTCCATGTTTTCTTTGGCCGGCCCACCCTCCTTTTCCCCTGGGGATTCCAGTCCAATGCATGTTTTGCGATGTTTTCTTTTTCTTTTCTTTTCCGTGCATACGGATACTTAAAGCAAATATCTTCTTATGACGTGATAATTTTGCTTAATTGGTCATAAAAAATTGGCCGAACAATATTGCATTTGGTAATTGATAAAAGTTAATAATAATATAATATTAAGAATTTCTTGGTCACCTTTGATGTTATGGTTAATACACGACTTTGTTTGCTATTTATTTGTTGCCCCTGTTCAAAACATATTATTATGAGCGTTAGTCCTTTGTTAATTATGTATCGGTTACTCCCCTTGCCAACAGGTACCTAGGTACAGGTGCAGCCAGGAGAATTTAAACCACAGGATACAGCGTGAGATAGACAAGTTTGACTTCTCGCAGGAATGTCCTCATCAAACTGACGGAAGCAGCTTCAGTTCTGATGAAAGCAATTTGGATTATTTGTGCCACCTAGGTAAGGGCTAAACCTTGTAGATATCTAAGATCAGAGTTTCTTTCAGGCATCTCTTCGGGGGTGGGAGAAGGAGCCCCTCCCCCCCCCACCCAAGAACGAAATGTAATTTATATGGAAATGTATATTTTAACAGTCCGCCACCCACCCACCAACCCCCGGAAATTTTAGTCCCCCCCCCCCCCCGGAGAAAAAAGTCCTGGAAGAAAATTTGTCTAGGATATTGGGATATTGATGTGCTGAGTAGGAACGGGTAGCTGGGGAAGGGGAAAACTATAGGGTTAAAGAAAAGCTAGAAGTTAAGTGAAAGGTTAGGCCTACACCTCGAGGTGAAATATCCAGGACGGTGCGGGCCTTGTTATGTAGTCGGAGATAGCTATAGTGTTGTGATAAGCAAACAAAACACCTTTAAAATCTGCTTTCATTTTTGATATATCTGTTAAAATTCTTCGCTGTTCGGGTAAACAATATATCGAATCCATAAAACTTACAAGAATTAAAAAGTTCCTCTTAGCTTATTTTTCATTACTATTATCGACTAAAAGATGTGAACGAAATATAAGCACGTGATTTGATTTAATAAATAATACGTGTATAAGTAAAATGAATTAATGACAAACGTCTGTCGTAATTAATTTTCAGCAGTCACAGCTCATTTTTTTAAAATCACGTGTAAAAAGTTGCAATTTATTTAATGTTGGAAAAAATGTAGCTACTGGTTTATAACTATTTTTTTCTATTCTCATCTAATTGATGCATTATATATATATATACGAGAAAAATGGCCCGTTGAGGAAGGATACAGCGGGCGCTAGGTTGATAGTGCTGTCTATTTTCTCGGTACTTTAATTTATACAAAATATAGTCATAGGCATATCCCTAAACCATGCACCTAATCTCATTCATGACAAAAGTCGCATTTAGAGTTTATCTCAGGCAACTCTACTTGGGAGGAGGGGGCTCCGCCCCCCCCCCCCCCCACACACACACCCCAAAACATGTCTACCGTCCCATTCAACGATATATAATTATATACTTTTTCCAGTGTCCGCCCCCTCCCAGAAAATTCTACTCCCGCCCCCCCCCCCCCCCAAAAAAAAAAATTTCAAGTACCCCCACCCCTAACGGGGGAGGAAAAAGTCTGAAAGAAACACTGGTCGCATTTGTAGATCATACAAACTAAAGGAAGAACCTGGCCGGGGAAGAGATGCATGAAAAAAAAACTGTGCACACTAAACTTTTTAGATTAGAAAAAATTTCCCCATCCGGGGAGGAAAAAGTCTGAAAGAAACACTGGTGTCGCGCTTAGCCACTACGCGAAGAATTGCATTAAAGAAATTGCGAGAAACCACTTTTTAGATTAGACACATTAATTAGGCGGTAATTTTATTATAGAGTATCGATGAAGAAATTTCTTTTGAGTTGTGGGGGGGGGGCGGCTTAGACGTTCTTTCTCGAGGGTGGGGCTTCGCCCCTACCCGAAGAATTGTATGACAGAAACTCTTCACGCAAACCACTTAGATTATACCAAATTGCCTTTTTATTCAATGTTTACTCGAGAATCAATGTCTTCACATTACTGTGTGCACTCTCCGGCTTGATATTATTTTCTACTATATGACGTCATACTTCGTTTTCGTTTCACTGTGAGAGTTTTTAAATTGCTTGTGTTTTCTCTATAGCGTTCTTGTCAGATAGATACATAGATAGATAGATACATAGATACATAGATACACAGACAGCGAAACTATTATATACGAGAAAAATGGCCCGTTGAGGAAGGATACACCGGGCGCTAGGTTGATAGTGCTGTCTCTTTTCTCTAAACTAAAACCAACCCACCCCCCCACACACACACACCACCCCCCACCCCCGCACCCCACACCCACCCCACACAACACCCCCCCCCCCACCCCCACCCACCCCCACCCCACCCCCACCCCCACCCCCCAAAAAAACATGTCTACCGTCCCATTCAACGAAATATAATTATATACTTTTTCCAGTGTCCGCCCCCTCCCCGAAAATTTTACCCCCGCCCCCGAAAATTTCAAGTACCCCCACCGCTCTCCGGGGAGGAAAAAGTCTGAAAGAAACACTGGTGTCGCGCTTAGCCACTACGCGAAGAATTGCATTAAAGAAATTGCGAGAAAACCACTTTTTAGATTAGACACATTAATTAGGCGGTAATTTTATTATAGAGTATCGATGAAGAAATTTCTTTTGAGTTGGGGAGGGGGGGGGGCTCAGACGTTCTTACGCGGGGGGTGGAGCTTCGCCCCTACACGAAGAACTGTATGCAAGAAACTCTTCACGCAAACCATTTAGATTAGACAACATTTCCTTTTTATTCAATGTTAGCGCGAAAATCAATGACGTCATCTAACTGTGAGCACTCTCTGGGTTTGAGATTATTTTCTACTCTATGCTAAATGTGTCGACGTCATACTTCGTTTTTCGAATTACTATGCATGTTTTTAAATTGCTTGTCTTTTTTCTAGAGCGTTCTTGTCAGACAGATAGATAGATAGATAGATAGATAGATAGACAGACAGCGAAACTATTATATAGAATATATATATATATATATATATATATATTTATATATATATATATATATATATATATATATATATATATATATATATATATATATATATATATATATATATATATATATATATATATATATATATAGATATAGTTACAAATATGTGTATGTGTGTATCGAAGCTATTTCAATCCTTTAACAAAAAATTTCAGCCAATCAACTGTTCAAACGAGCTGTGAGGCTGAGGAAAACCAAACTTGCTGAGGTCCTGTGGCGTCATGTTTCTGTGAGTCGAACCACAGCCAGGTGTCTCTACAAAATCTTCCGCACCTGGCTGATTTTACAGTTTTACCTAACGTGGGATGGACTGGGATCTCAATGACATATTCTGTCAAACCATGTTTTTAATATATATATATATATATATATATATATATATATATATATATATATATATATATATATATATATATATATATATATATATATATATATATATATATATATATATATATATATTGCAGTTTCAATATTCTGTATTTTAGTTATTATAATTCATTTGTCGTTTCAAATGTTAAAAAGAAATATTTAATTTAATATTTATAATTTTTAAAAGGCGGAAAGGTAGACTACTAATGTCAATTTTAGGGTCGCGCAGTTTAAATGTTATTCCACTTTGTTAATATCTCAAACGACACAACTGGTGTGCAATTAACTTTTCATGCGCTACTGAAACAATAGAACTTTGATAGAACGTTTTGAAATCTTTTTTGTGATACGTTTTAAATTAAAACAAATAATACTGTTGTTTCATTCTATTGGTTGCTTACTGTTTGCGATACTTCCCTAACATATTATTTACGTTTGACAATTAACGATTGTTGGAACCTCTTGTTTCAGTACCCCATATCAGCAGCTTTGTACGCTTGTGGTGTGTTGAAAGTGTTGAAAATGTTTGAAAACAACGCGGACAAGCAGAAAAAACTTCGGGACAGTATTACGTAAGTACTGTATATCTTACATTAAGTAGTGATTATATCTAGGTAAATGTATGTTTATATTCGATATCCGTGTTGTTGTGTAAGTTGTACGTCGATTCCAAAAGGATTTTTTTATCATTAATTTAATGCATATATATGAGAGCGTCTCTTAGTCAGTGTTTCTTCCAGACTTTTCTCTCCGGGGGGGCACTTGAAATCTTCGGGGGGGCGGTAAACTTTCTTCGGGGGGGCGGACACTGTTAAAAGTATATATTTTCTATATAAATGATATAAATTTCATTTCGTTCGGGGGGGGCGGTAAAAAATTCTCGGGGGGGCTTCGCCCCCCCGAAGAGATGCCTGGAAGAAACTCTGCTCTTAGTCATGTTTTCTATTATACATATTTGAATAAGTAATATATTTTAACGTTTTTAGGATATTTACTTTAGTAGAAGTCTGATAAAATATAGTAGACAAGAACTTATCTTGACATACATTTGTTGCTATCTTAAAACGTATTGTTGAACGATTTGTCATTACATCTGAGTACTTTGCCAATGTCTCATTTTATCACATTTAAGTGTCTAGTCTATGATCGCATCTATGATTAAAGTACATTTGAATATCCAGCTTGTGATCATCTTTCAGCATATTTGAGTACCTAGTCTATGGTTATCTTTTAGCCTTTAATTAACTTTCAACACATTTGAGTAACTAGCTAGCCTACCTATGAAAAATGCATCCTTCAGCCAATTTATGTACCTAGCCTATGATCATCTTTCAGCAGATTTGCGTGGCTAGCCTATGATAATATAATTTTTCAGTATATTTAAGTACCCAGCCTATGAACATCTTTCAGCATATATTAGTACCCAGCCTATGATCACCTTTCAGCAAATATTAGTACCCAGCCTATGATCATCTTTCAGCATAAATTAGTACCCAGCCTATAATCACCTTTCAGCATATATTAGTACCCAGCCTATAATCATCTTTCAGCATATTTAAGTATCCAGCCTATGATTATCTTTCAGCATATGCTAGTACCTAGCCTATGATAAACTTTCAGCACATTTTAGTACCCAGCCTATGATCATCTTTCAGCATATGTTAGTACCCAGCCTATGATCATCTTTCAGCATATTTAAGTACCCAGCCTATGATCACCTTTCAGCATATTTTAGTACCCAGCATATGATCATCTTTCAGCATATTTTAGTACCCAGCCTATGACCATCTTTCAGCACATTTGAGGGTCTAGCCTGCGACACTATCAACAGAACGTACACCGTTTACCCTGAGTACATCTTTGACCTGTTAATGGGGGTAGTACCAGAGTGGGGCCACACTAGCTGCATCTACCTGGCCATAACCAACTACAACCTGTCCTTCGTCAGCACGGAGCCGTGTCTGGAACTCAACAACAGGCTGTGGTACTGGGGGACCACGGACACTGACGAGTGTATGTGGCACATGGACGACGATACCGACACCCAGGGGACGAGCGAGGGTCAGGGGAGAATTGGTCAAGTGGAACCTGTCAAGAGATTCCATGAGGCTTCACATTGTCGGGTTAGCGTTAGTTTATGTTCAACTCTCAAATAATTGAATTATAAACTTTTAGTTAGAAAGCTTTCAAAAGCTTTTCAAAAAATTAAGATTAATTCACATTTAATAATGTCAAATTAAATAGAAATACAATGATTAAAAAAACCAACACTAATTTGTTTATTACTTTTTCGAGAGTAGCAAGCATTCGCCAGTTTTCATTCATAAAGCAATACAATTTAAAATCGTTGCACGTTAAGACTCTGATTAGCCTTTTTGGCCTATTATGTTAATTATGTTCGTGACTTAACTAACCCAATGTATCTAACACACGTAATGTGGTTTTACTTTCAAATAGGTTTGTGATGAATGCGATGAAGAAACGCCTCTTGTGAAAATCATGCTGTAAGTTCACCTTTATTATCCCGTTATTTCTAAAAATGACTTTCACGCCGAGAAAATATCTATATATATAATTCTCTTCTGTGAGACGCTAGAAAACAAGCTGTAAACGCGCTCCCTACCACCCCCACCCCTACATGGTCTTAGTGAGCTGTGTTCACTCTAAATGTTTACAAGCAGAGCTGGGTTTAGTGACGACTATTAGGGGCAGATAATTTAGTTTGAAACGATTTTAAACGTGGGGGGAGGGGATGAAAGGGGGGGGGAGGAAGGGGGGGGGGTTATTGTCCTTAACGTGCTACTTATAGTGTTTTAAATAAATATTTTCAGTGGCAGCGTTGGTACCGTCGAATTAACAAATTATGAATTACTGAAAAGTAGAAAAAACAACAACTAAATAGCGGCGTATGTTATGCCGCGGGCCGGCTCGTATTCATTATTTTTTAAACTTTTCAAATAAACGCTTAGCTCTAATACATGGTTAGTGCGAAAATACCAAACATAAAAATTACGATTATCATGGAACGAAGAGAAGAATTATGTCATTTTTTAACCTATTATAACCAAACTACAGATTGAGGAAAGATACGTTTGACATCCATCCTTTAAATTGATACAGGTCAACTGTGTTCTGTTTCTGCCACACGAAGAAATATGTCCCGATTTTGAGAAAACTGCTCGCTCCGTCAGTTATGGTACTCATTCATCTCGTAAGTGGATCGATAGGTTTTTTTATTTACAAGTTGGTACATAGACTATTTGGCAGTAAATTTAAAAACTAAATAAATATAAAAATTGTCTTACATTCTCAATAATTTGATATACATTATTAAAATGTGTATATATTGTTGAAAGGAGTGAATAATATCATTGTACTAGCTTATCAGCTTGAGAAAATTGTATTTAAATATTTTTTTTGTAATAATATCGAATAATAATAAATAATTTATGTTTAACACTGAAATAAGTATCTTGAAACGAATTGATTTGTCCAATGTAAGACAAAACGTTAAATACTAGGACAGTGAACAATAGTATGGGCTTAAACATATTTTAATACGTCGTAGATGTGTTTCTATTTAGTAAGTGAAAGTAAAATACATGATACTAATGTAACAAAACGAAAATTAATATGTGATTGTAAATTAAAGAATTTTCGATTCTCTTATGATTGTCTAAGATTTCAACAATATTTCTGATGTTTCGTGTTGACTATCAAATCTTTATCAAAACTCCTTCAGCTCGGGCAGGTAGTGTTTCTGATGCTCTATGCCATTTTACTGGCATCAGTACTGCAAGCAGGTGAATTTCATTGGCTCGAACTGCTGGTGCTGATATGGATAGTTACCTTTATTCTGGAGGACGGTAACCAGGTATGTGTGTAGATAGTTACCTTTATTCTAGAGGACGTTAATCAGGTATGTATGAAGATAGTTACCTTTATTCTGGAGGACGTTAACCAGGTATGTGTGTAGATATTTACCTTTATTTTGGAGGAATCAACAAGGTATGTATGTAGATAGTTACCTTTATTCTGGAGGACGTTAACCAGGTATGTATGTAGATAGTTACCTTTATTTTGGAGGAATCAACAAGGTATGTATGTATATAGTTACCTTTATTCTAAAGGCACTTAACCTGCAATATCTGGGCATAGTTACCTTTATTCTGGAGAACGTTAATCAGCTATATTAAAATTAACGGAAAACGGAGAAATCCAGCTTTCCAATCATGCCGGATGGCGGATGTCAAACATTTCGTATCGAACGTGTAATATTGGAAAATTATAATTATTTTTTCACATACAGGGTAATAAACAAATTTTAAACTTTAAATTTTTTTCTCATTTAAGTTTTCTTTTTTATCTGAATTAAGAAATGAACAAACAATCCAAGAGTGCAAGAAAAGTTGCATGAGTGTGCCCTTGCTCTCAGTTTTAAATGTTTACCATACTTTAATACAAATTAAGATGCAAATTTTTACCATACTTTAATTCAACTTAAAATACACGTTAAAAAAGTTTATTTTACCAATATGCATATGTACATACTTTACTAACTTTACTGTCGTATTTCGTTTCATGCTAGTGGTGGAACAATCCAGTCTTTAAATGGAATGAACTGTTTTTCGTCGTGGAACTGATATCCTTAGGCTTGTACTGTGTTGGGGCTGGACTCCGTATAGCTGCCTTCAACAACCCTACTAGTGAGACGCTGATCAACTACACCCACGTCGCTTTGGGCCTTTCTTACATCGGGTTCTCCATACAGCTACTGCAGATTTGTTACTCTAATGAATTTTTCGGACCACTCATGGCGATGTTTAAAAATATGGTTAGTCACATCCACATGCTCAACCCAATTTGTGATATATATATATATATATATATATATATATATATATATATATATATATATATATATATATATATATATATATATATATATATATATATAATATGTATACACGTATTTATTTTTTATTTATTTTTAGTGTGTGTAATGTATGTATGCTAATATCTTTACTGATGGAATGATCTTACCTAATAGACTATTTTTTTTATCCACCAACAGCTTCTAAAGCTCCTCAAGTTCCTTGTGATCATCTTCGTCTTTTTCATCTCCTACGCCGTGGCCTCCGAGTCGGTCCTCTACCCCCGGGCTCCCCTCAACCCCCAGCTTGCTTACTACCTCACACGCAGGGCATTCTGGGGAATGTTTGGTGAATTTCTGCTGGACGAGCTGGAAAGTCAGGAGGGGGACATTGGTAAATACGTCTATATGACTTGATTTTGTGTAAGGAAAATTGACATTTTAGCACGTCTCAACTGTGAGATTTTAATATTACTCTCAGATTAATTAAGTATTTAGTTGATTTAGTAAACGGGACGACGTGGCCTAGCTGTAGAGCGCTAGACTGCTAACCCGAAAATCTCGAGTTCGAATCTGGGTTTAAGTCAATATAATGTATCTGAGTTCACCCAGCTCTGATGGGTAAATCGGGAAAGGAAAGGCGGCTTAGCATAGTGCTGACCCCACTATCCCTTCATATGCACCGGTCACAGAAACAGGTGAACTCTACTTCTCTATCGCCATGGACCGTTTGGTAAAAAAAAAAAAGCAAAATTTAGTTTATCGTATACCATATATTATTATATTGGTTGAAATACTATTCCAATATTAAGAAATGGCACGAACATAGTTTAGTGTCACTGTATATTATTCAAAGGTATTTTCTTCTTCCCTCTGTCTCCTTAGCTCTCTCTGTGTGTCTCTCTGTCTCTCTGTAAGTATATATTGATACCTTCACTTTATACGTAAGACGCCGCACAGTCAATTAATTTTTGCGGAAACCTAACCATCACGTGTAGAGTATGCCGCCCACCTATGTTGTTAAATACTACGTCTCCCCACACAGACCCGCCCATCTATGTTGTTAAATCCTACATCTCCCCCACAGACCCGCCCACCTGCACCAACGACCCTACGGAGTATTCTGACTACTCACAGCTGAGATGCCCCACGGGGACGGGGAGGTTCTTCGGGCCTGTATTGCTGGGGCTCTACTTTCTTACTGTAAACGTTCTGCTCTTCAACCTGCTGATCGCTGTCTTCAAGTAATGTATTTTTTAAATGGTCTTGAGAGATGTGTGTAATTGTAAGATGTTGTTTATGTTTATGTAGCCATAGAATGTTTTTTCTTCCTTAGTGAGAACAAATTCTGCGACCCTTCAAACTCAATAATATTAAAGACAAAATGAAACTCACACACGCAAACAAACACACATACACATCAACTAAACACTCCAACAAAATCATGATTGTTTGTTGAATTATTATATATGTAAGTGTATGTATTTGTGTGTGGTATCAGATAAATCGTGTAATCATAGTGAGTTTGTGTATAAGTGCGTGTGAGTGTGTATGAATATATATGTTTATGAGTGTGTGTGTGTGTGTGTGTGTCTGTGTGTGACAGTGTGTGTGTGTGTGTGTCAGTAAAGACTTACCTAGAAAATATATAATCTGTCTGCTCTGCTCGCATGTGTGTGTGTGTTTGTATGTGTGCGTGTGTGAGAGAGTAAAGACTTACCTAGAAAATCTATAACCTGCTCTGCTCTGCTCTGACCTAGCAATGAAATCAAGCGTATCGAGCAGAAGGCTGACGGTGTCTGGAAGCGCCACGCCCTGATCACTACACTACGCTATCACAACACACTGTTCCCGCCCCCCATATTTTTTGGCCTGTTCTTCCCTCTGCTGAAGCTGCGGCTCAACCAGGAGCGTAGGGCGCCCTTTTGTAAGGAATTCTTTTAATAATTGTATGCTCTGTGTCGTAGGTTTGGTAGAATTTAACTAAAGGTATTATGGCGCCCTTTTGTAAGGTTTTCTTTTAATAGATGTATGCTCTGTGTCGTAGGTTTGGTAGAATTTTAACAAAAGGGTGTAACACTTTGTTTTTATGTTGTTTCTATTTTGATAAATAGAATTTAGACAAACAGTGTTAAGGCGCACTTTCTGTAAATAATTGATTTTTTATTTCTTATTTGTTATAAGAAGTAGAATTTAAGCAAACGCTGTGAGATTAGAAATATTTATGCACCGTTATATAAACCTTTGTTTTTATGGTTTCTTACTGGAGTTTTCAGAGAAATTTAAGCAAACGTTGTCATTTTATAAAAAAGATAATATGTGCCGCATTCTGTAATAATTTATTTTGATGTTTTGTTCCTAAATTTGTAGAAGAATGTAAGTGCACACAGTTAAATTCCGTAGGAATTTGTTTTGATGTCTTGTTCCTGAGATCAAAGCAGTGTTGTACCTAATAGCTTGAAATCAGTGTTTCTTGCAGACTTTTTTCTCCGGAAGGGAGGGGGTGGAAGCATTTGAAATTTCAGTAATTAAATGCATACATGTATTATTTTCTGTGTTATTGTAATTTGTAGTGAAGAAAATCGCATCGGATAAAAAACAGCAACTTTACAAAGTTCAAAATGAAATACAAGAGAAATACATGGCGGAGAGGATGAAAAATGAGTAAGTTCATTTTTGTCACAAAAATTCTTAAATAAATATTGCAATGCAATTACATTAATTATTAGAAATTATTATTTAAATTATTTAAATCTATAGTTTACTTTAAATCTACTTTGATTATAAAGTTTATTCCCCTGCTATCTTAATGTGTTTCCATTAAACAGAAATATGTATTAAGCCTACTACTGTTCTGGTTATCGTGTATTTAGTCATTTGTTTTGTATGTATTATATTACAACGTTACTGATATTCATACATATCTTTCAGCTTCCTTACAATAAACTGTCGGGTTAACTGTCCCCACATAGGTTAGTGTGCCATTTTTTAAAAATTACATTAGTGTTAGCAATAAGTTAGTCTTAAATACGTGTACTTTTGTTTGTTAAATAATGTAGTCAATTGTAATAATTATTATATATTTCGCCTGCATTAAGCCTATTGCCGACATATTATGCAAATATTATATGTCTACATTAAAAATATTTTAAATACCAAAACACTTCTACTTAATTCACGAAAGACGAAGACAATTTGATGTTAAAATTGAACTGTGAAAACTAAATTTCAAAAGAAGTTGCGATACAATTTTCGGCCAGTTCGAACACAACTAATCTCACACATGCACTTCTTAAATAATGTGTGTCCCATGTGAAGTTATCTCTTCCCAACAGACACTTCTTAAATAATGTGTGTCCCTTTTCTCAACAGACACACCTGAATTTGAACAGACATTTTCCAGGCCTGTGAAAGGTGACCCACTAACAGAGGAATCCGCCATCGCTGTCTTGACCACCACACGGCCAGGTGAGTGAAAACAAAAAAAAAACCAGACAGCATAGCTAAAACGGATACCAGAGTATTTTCCCAGGCATCTCTTCTCTTCGGGGGGGGGGGGGGGAAGGGTACCCCCCCCCCCCCCCCCGCTCCCCGAAGAACGTCTACAGCCCCTTTGAACGAAATGGTACTTATTAAGAAAACATAGTTTTATTTGTGTGCCCCCCCCCCGGAAAATGTAGTCCACCCCCGGAAATATCTAGTGCCCCCCCCCCCCCCTTCGGAGAAAAAAGTCTGTCTTGAAGCACACAGGTACCACGCGATAACAACGGCATAACGTTCTTATGTTATTAATGTATTAGCTCAAAGAATATTTCTCCCTAACACTAAACTCATGTAAGAAAAACATTAGTAACTAATTCATTGCATTTCGATGTAAACTTGCCGTTACTGTCCATTTTCAGTTTTCATTAACCAGAAGAACTCTAAAGGTGTTTTGGTACCTCAGAAGAACAGGCTGTTTGCTGTGTGAGTATAAAAACTTTAGTTGTTTAGAGAAATTTAATGCACTAGTTATTTGCTGTTTGAGAATAGGCGATTTAGCTGTTTAAAAATACTAAATGAATAGGCTGTTTTCTGTGTGAGTATAACATTTTTAGCTGTTTAAAAATATTTAATGAACAGGATTTTCGCTGCGTGGGTATAAAAATTTAGCTGTTTAGAAATATTAAATAAATAAACTGTGTAGTGTAAGCATCAAAAACTAACTTTGGACATTATATATATTTCGGTTTAAATTTTATTCATCAACTCGTCATTGTTCTAACATTGACAGGCGCACACGATACAAGTATGGCCTTAGATGGGACTGTGTCAAAGTTCGACCATTGTCTACCAAACGTCGTAAGTTGCTTCCAGTTACATTTTATTTCTTGTTTGCTAAGGTCATACTTTTCGTAAGTTTCTTCTCATTTAAGTTAAAGTTAATACTTTTCGTAAGTTTCTTCAAATTTGAAGTCAAAGTATAGTTCTTGTTTGCTAAGGTCATACTTTTCGTAAGCTTCTTCTCATTTAAGTTAAAGTTTATACTTTTCATAACTATCTTCCAATTTTACGTTGAAGCTTATTTATGGTTTGTTAACTTTGTACTTTTTATATAAATTGCATTCATTTAAAAAAAAATCCTTAATACATTCTAATACATGAAAATTGTCATATTAATCTTCAGGAAGATATGAACCTACCGCAGATGATTTTAGTGTTGATGTGGACGTTGGGAAAACATATAAGTCGAGTAGTCGTTAAATATATCATCTGTAGCGTTGCATGCCTTAATTAAATCTACCTGCTGATTGATATGTTAATTAGACAAACAATTGTATACACGTGAGGATCATTTTTAAAATGTTTAACCAAGTTTTTGCATTTGTTTAAACAGTGTTTGCAAAAGACTCGGAATTCAGTTTAGTAATGGGAAAAGGCTGAGTCCTAGTTTTCAATCTTTGTTTTACCTGGTGCTAGACAGCACCATATTTCCAACCCGAATTTCTCAAATTTAAACTACTAGCCAAAGTAGTCTAAAGTACCCTACCTCTTTGATTCTATTCAGCTGTATTGCGTACCTGTCTTGAATAGCGTAAACAACAAAAATCTAAGGGCTGTCACATGTCGTCAGGGAAACAGACGAACTTCCCATTCTGTACTCAAATGACCGCTAAAAATTCAAAACTGCCAATAATACTGCCCAAGCCTCGTAACGCCATTTATATTGTATTTATTTAAAGTTATTCTAATAGAAAGAATTGTATTTATATGTAGGCATATATATATATATATATATATATATATATATTTATTTATATATATATATATATATATATATACTAGCCGTCCCGGCCAGGCCCTGCTCTGGCTTCTGTGAAAAACCTTTCTGTTAAAGACCATTACCTGTGTGTTTAGTAATCATCATAAACCCGGCATTGCCCACCCAAACCACAACCAACCAAAACAACAAAACGCAAACATAACGCTAACACAATTACAAATACAAACGAAAACAAAAACCTAACAACAAACCCAACCACAACCACAAACACCAATACAAACACAAAGAAAAAACAAACAAAAAAGCAAACGAAAACAAAAACCTAACAACAAACCCAACCACAAACACCAATACCAACAAAAAAAAAAGAACGAAAAAGCAAACGAAAACAAACCAAATCGAAACGCAAAACCAACCAAAAACACAAATACAAACCCAAACAAAAAAACACAAACAAAAACGAAAAAAGAAAGAACAAAAACGAACCAAATCAAAACGCAACCACTAACGCAAACCCACCTAAACACAAAGAAAACACTAACGCGAACATAAACGCCTGGGGCGGAATCACCTGTTTTAGCTTAATGAACGACTATAGTACCCCAACTTATTCATAGTCTTTTGCACTCACTTAAACGAACGCGCCTGTTTCAATTTGATGAACAATTATAATACTCCAAGCTTATCCGTAAAATACCTACAACATTTGCACTTGATCAATCCCCGCTAATTATGTAATTATTTTTTTTTCCCAACACCAAAACAAAGTAATTAAAAAGTAAATTATTTTCGACTAATGCAATGGTTTTATAAAGGGAAGTAATTTTGTTTTCCCTAATTTATCAAAGGGAAGTAAGTGCTATAGGACTAAATAAAGACATAATTAGAATTTTTGTAAAAGATGATATTTTTTTTAAAACTTGTGTTTAATGAACATGCCGACAATTATTACTATAATTTGAAAAATGAAAATTATTTCCCAACACTTTCAATAGTAATTTTTTAGCTCATAAATTTAGACAAATGCGCACGATAATTTTCTAACTTTAAATTCATACAATTCCAACGACAAACATGCATTACATACAGAACTGAGCTTTATATATTAGATATAAATATATATATATATATATATATATATATATATATATATATATATATATATATATATATATATATATATATATATATATAAGTCTGTGTGTGTATAAATATAATTAGAAAATACTGCCAATGCTGCAACACTTTTACTTTTAATGTTTAAAAATCTGCCACTTGTATTTTTTTGCATTATGTTATTAATTATTTACTTTTTAAAAATGTATCAAATAATGTGTTTTTATAATGTTTTGAATAGTTTTATAAATTACAAAAAAACATTTACAAAAACTAATATAAATGAAGTAATTACATTATTCACATTTTATACGTTATATCACTTTTTTTAAACCGAAATTATGAAAATATATATTTATTTTCTATAGCTTCATTTTTTAAAAACATATTTAGTTTTATTTACAGGTGAGTGAACTAATATTTTTATCAATTGAAATTTTTTTAATAAAAATAATAATTACCCAAATATTATTATGTTTAAAAGTTGAATTTAACGTATCAAATTACCTTCTAGGGTCGACAAAAAACACGACAGGTTCGATTAAAATACTTTCTACCTCAGTTTCTTTGCAGAACGAACTTTTAGTAGGCTGTCGTTTGACCCACTTTTCTCTATTGTTGCCTTGGTAATCATGTCTTCCAATAAAGACAAGGCCTGGTTTTCGCTTTTTTTTTTTTACAAAGTTTCGTTGTCAAATATAGTTAAATTATTTTTATTTTGCTAAATATGCTTCGGTATAAATAAAGCAATGAATTATTTATGTTTATTGTGCACTTTTTATTTGTAATTTTTATTTGTCCGATACGCTGGTTTTAAGGTAAGAATTAAGAATTAAGAATTAGACGTTAAACATGATATAAAAATCTTTGATGCTTTCCACCATAGCATTGCTGCTTTTATGGGTAATCCAATGATTGTTCATACCAGAACAACAAGAAATTAATATGAGAACAAAAAAAAACTTGAAAAGAAAATAACTGACGAGACCGCGACCATCTAACGTCTAAGCTGCTCCCATGGCGCCTGTCATGTGTTTCAATGAGACAAACTCGAGCATTTAAAAAAAATGTACTGGGTCATGACAACACGTTAATAAAACGAAACAGCGTCAGGGGCGAAACTTCCATCGGGGTATAGGCCTTTTTGAGGTAAAAATCCGACAAAAAAATTAATGTATTTTTTTTTCAGAAAATGAGTTTTTATGTGACCTTGATTGTTTCTCTTAATTATATTTCAAATAAGACTTAATATAAATTGGCTAAGTTTATAATTAAAAGGAAATGTATTCAAAATTAATAATATACTCACAAAAAAATCATAAAAATAAACAACGAAGGAAACCATTTTAAAAAATCAAGCTTTCATGTTTATATACTTTTGGTTTGACAAATGCAATTTCTTGCATGGTTTGTTATCTCGGGATGGATATAATTTGCATATGGAAAAGGCTACTTACATTATATATATATATATATATATATATATATATATATATATATATATATATATATATATATATATATATATATATATATATATATATATATATATGCGCGTGTGTGTGTTTGTGTGTGATCGCATTAGCGGCTGGTAAAAATATAAATTGAAGGGGGTCAGCAGCTAACTAGGAAACCCGGTAGTATAATATATATTATTATATAACAAGCAAACAATGTTAAACTTTCAATAATTATATATAACTAATTCAGAAAACGCAAAATAAGTACTATAACACAATAGACAGATAAAAGTATCTTTAAATTACTACGCTACAAACGCAGTTCAAGTCTTTCTGGACGCTGGAATTACAATGTCTCTATGAATTTATATATCTATATATATAATTATCTTCTTAGAGACCATAGAAAACACCACGCAGCTTAGCCATCACCCTCATCCCCACCTGTCAGGTGAGCTGTTGTTCACCCCGAATGTTTACAATCGTAGAGCCGGGTTAGTGACGGCTATTAATAGGGGCAGATAATTTAGTATTAAACGATTTGAAACGAAGGGGAGGTAACAATTTCTGATTGATCTTTTCTTTGTCTGTAAACGGCTGCTTTTAATGGGCGGGTGGGGTGAGTGGAAAGGGAGGGCGGGAGGGGGGAGGGGGTAGTGTTGAATTCACAAATTGTGAATTGCTGATAAGCAGAAAATAAAACAACTACATGGCGTATACTACGTCGCGGGTCAGATCGTATATATATAATTTTTTGGATTTGCTCACAAGAACAAACTACAAGGTAGCATTTGTTTGATTTTCGAGTTTTCTCTCTTAGATGGATTACCAGAGTTTCTTCCAGGAAGAAAATGGAGAAAGTAATAGAGTAATTTAAGTCGGTGATTAAAAAATTACAGACTAGTGAGTACATTTCTCATGTACCTGCCGATGTGCCGTTAGCGAGACGAGGTGAGCTATATAGGCCTAACTAACCTATGGGTAACATATTCGACTGACTTTACTTTGTTGGCAAAACACCTTGGGCCAGTTCCCGAAACGTTTTTAAGTAACTAATTTGGTTACAACTATTGGAAAGTAAATTTTGAACTAAGTTTAAAAATACAATTATAACAATTTCATTATATAGGGTAAAAATTCATAAAAAGTGAACTAATGATTCATGTCAAGCTAAATAACAACATCAACATTCAAGTTTATTTGAAGTTAAATATATTTACGAATTGTATGGGTAAATAATTAGATAATATTGAGTTTTCAAAGTAAGCATTTTCTACAATAGGAATTTTTTTTAAAAAGGCATTACTGTATAAACAGCTTTAGTTTAAGATTTAAACATAGTTTATGATGATATATGCCTATTAAAATAAAAGTAAATACAATGTTTGTTAAAAAGTGGTGTACAAGGATTTTTAAAAATCTCAAGTGTTATTTTGTAACAATTCATAATAATTTTACGTTCAGCATTTTTGTTTGATCAGTAACAATATCAATTTTGTTTCCTAGTGAAAATTACTCAAATAAAAAACGGCATACAGTAAGATCTTTTTGTTTTCATTACTAGATATTGCTTTCAAGCTGATAAACCCAATCCTAAAACTCTTATAAAATTTTTTTTCTAAATCTATTATTGTTTGAACCTAATGTAACAGTTTCATTCTAATTTAAATTAGCATTTGTTCAAAGCATTCATTAATGATTACATTCCACATGTTTTAGATGTCAGTTAAAACAACATCTTGTGATGTTAAAGGTCTTGGAGACTTATCTAGATGTATTTCCTCTGATGGTCTTTTGACAAAGTAGGGAGGAGGTTGCTCTAGAAATGAGTATGGAGGAGGTTTGTCTGGAATGACCTGGGTTTGAAATTTGCTGAAAATATTTTTTTTTAAACTTGATAGTTGAAATAGTTAAAAATGGTAATTTTAAATGCATATTTAAGTAAATATATTTACAGCTTGGGTTTAGGGTTAGAAATTAAAAAAAAAAAAAACACTTCAGAAAATGTAAGTTCTTTATTGTTTGTCTTTATTCTTGTTTATAAAATAGGATTTTTTGTAGGCCTTTATAGCATAGGCAGTGGTGTCACTATGCTGGGTGTCTGTTAATAATATTGTTAGATATAGCATTGTTTTCTCTATACTTAGTTAGTTATGTCATGGTGTCACCCCTCCCCCTTGTAATTAATTATTAATTACCCAGGCGGTAATTTTCTCTAGAGTAGTGTTGTAGGTAATTAACAAGGGGATAATGACTTAGGCCAAAACAAATAACTATTACAACTGCTTTTTCTATCCCCAACTCAAGCAGGTATCTATCAGAGTTATGGACTCAACCGAGAATAGTTTCAAAATTATTCAAAAGCCCATTAAATACTTTAGAAAATCATGTACTATGTTAATAAAATAAATATGGTTATAACAATCTGGCTGTTTGATTTCTGTTGGACATTACTAAAGATTGAATATAATTGATATTTTTGGTAACTAAGCAAAAAAAATTTTTAAAAAGAGCTAAAACCAATTAAATGGTACACATTTATCCAAGATTGAAAACATAAATGGCTACACATTAAAAAATCTTTTAACCCTAACCCTAAGATCCACATTATTTTCTTTATATTAAATGTTGTAATATTACTTTTAGACCTACCTTAAAATTGCTTTACGGAACATAAATGCAAGGATTAAAAGTACTATTATTGCTGTTCCACCTAATGTTGAGCCAACAATTAACCCTATTAGAAAAAAAGGAAAGAATTTTTAAACTTAAATTTAAATCACAGCTAAATCAAATATTCACTTTGTCATAATAATTACAATGTAAATTAACATTGTATTGAACAAAACTTGCTAGATATTTCTTTTTACATTTAAGTATTTTAAAAAAAAAAGAATTACCTGAAATTTATTATACAAATTTTGAAACAAAATACTAGCCTAAGTTCTCATTTGGCAAGCCCTGTTTCTCTTTGCAAGGCCCATTCTCATCATCAGCCCAGTATCCTAAGGAACAATCATAGTAGATGGATGGATCATCAACGCAGTGAGTGATAGACTGAGACCCCAGACCAGCTGTTGATGTCCCTGAACATACACAATTTAAAAAAACAAATTATGTTTGCTGTGGTAGTAATTTTTTAAAATGTGCACAAAGCTGGTTACTTTTAAACTTACACAGTCATACTACACAACATGCTCTCTTAAAAATAAAGCAACATCAAATAAATCTTAAAATGTTTCTCGATAAACCATAATTATCTGATGGGACTACAATGTAATGCTAAAGTTAGATATAATATCATTGGCACTAAAGGTCTGTTTCTTGGGATTATTTAAAAACTTGCATATTAAAATGTTAATTGTTTCAGCTATTATTTTATCAGATAATTATAAGAAAGAATATCCAGTCTAGGGATCTACCTGCTGGGCAAGATTCACAGTAGGTCATCCCAAACTGCTCCTGGTATGTCCCAATAGGACACAACAGGCATTGGTCATTTTTCCAGTAACTCCCAGGGACACAGTATGCTGTGAGAAAATAAAAATATGTCATTTATTCTTAGCTCAATGAATAAAACACAGTAACAGGAAAATGGTGCAAGCTGTGAGAAAATAAAACTCATTTATTCTTAGCTCAATGATTAAAACACAGTTAGGGAAAACAGTGCACAAAAAAAGTGCACAAGGACATTTTTTTTCTTAAATTGAGTGACTACATGTAGGCTACACTGTAGAATAATGAAACATATATTCATGAAATAAGACAAAATTAAAGTGTATTAGTATCATTCATTTGTATTTGTGTATTTTTCTGTTGCACAGTTTTCTGATTGCACATTTTTCCTGGAACCATAAAACACATATATATAAATCAAATTGTAAAAGTCTTGCTGTTCCTTAAAATTAAAGTTTAAACCTAATTTATCACTAACCAAACCTTAAACTCTTTAGTCAGCATTTAACTAATTAGTTTTAAGAAGATGATATAATCAACATAACAATATGTCAGCATCTCAATAAATAAGGTCTTATAAAAATATTACTTTTAATTGGGCATGTCCCATTATTTAGTTAACTTACATGTAAACAATGATTGTCTTTCAGCTGACTTTAAAACATATTTATCATTATTATGAGAATTTAGCATATCAACCATTTCAATCACACTAATAGGTAGGATTTACAGAGCTATTAAAAATTCCACAATTTTTAATAAAATACTTATTTATTAACTTCATAATTGTAATCATTATTTTATCAACTGTTTCCATTAGTAAATTTGAAATAGAACTTTCCTTTGGTGTATTCTATATGGTGACTTCTGCTTATTAAGTAATTATCAACTGGTTTTTATGCTGCCTTTTAATCTAATATTTTTACCAAGAGATTAAATATACTATAGACCAGAAAATAATGCAAAACTCTGTCATCAAATGATCTAAATATTAAAAAATATTCTTTAGCTTACTACTTATTTATAAAGCTGTATATTGTATTAAAAAGACTAACCACACACTGCAAGAAGCAAAGTAGTGCCCTCTGGGCATTTTTCTGACACAGCAACTGTACTGTTTACTTTTCCTCTATATTCAATGCCATCTACCATAACAGTGAAGATGTTGGCAGAGTTATTGTAGATCAGCTGAGCAACTTGCTCAAATTCAAGAAGTTTCTGCCTGACTAGTTCGGTCTCGTCATCTGTGTTTGATTGTAAATTTATTTTTATTTATGTAAATCAGTTATTCTAGAAAATTATCAGTGACCATTTTTAATGCAATATTTTTTATAAGCCCATTTTTAAACCTGCCAAAGAATGTTGAAAAATATTTGGTCTCATAATAACATACAAAGATGATTCAAATGAATCGCATTATAGTATGCCATTATTTTATTTATTTTTTTTGTTTTTTTTTAGTTTAACTAAAATGGTAAATATCTATGAATTATAAGAGGATATAGAACTTTTAGTTAACATTACAAGGTTTAAATTTCAGTATTAAATTATTGGCCTACAATTTTATGTAATAACTAACCTGTTGCTGTTGTGGATTCTATTAAAGGTGATCGAACATACATAGTGTAGCTGATTATAAATTTACCTGCAGAAGAAAACAAATGTAATTATGCCTTTTTTATTTGAAAAATTGTAATTTCATGTTAAATGCTGAACACTTTAAATGAATGTATGAGAGGAAGGCTTGTAATGTTTCTGCGCTAAATGTTTATACACACTTTTTCTTAACTTTAATAATTAGAGATGGGGTATTGGAACAGAAGTATATGCATAATGATTTTTTTCATTCAGTAAAACAGGTTAAAACCTGAGTAAAAATATTCATCAATGCTACTCATGCTCTTCAATATTATATTTAAATGTATTTTTTAATCTAATCAAGTACATTAGTAAAGTTATTATTATAATATGATTTCAAGACAAAGATGAAAATTTGTCTTGATTTTTTAAATCTAGTCCTGATCTAACTATGTTCTACATTTTGATGTAGAACTACTACAAGATCATATTGTGTGTTAAATGATAGGATTCGTAAGCCAGTTGTGTTAACTATTTTTAAAAATCAGTTGACAGTTATAAAATTTATGAAAGTTTCTAAAATTTAGAAAAATGAAAATAAAGAAAATCCAAGGCAGTGATGTATAAGATAGCTTTTTACCACCTTTCTTTCCCCCACCTCAAACTCAAGCAAAGCTTTATAACAAAATAATAAACCACTTTTATCCACGATTGTTAAAATAAAAGTGCAACATCCTTAAGAAGAAGGATTACTGTAGCTGGTTGAAGTAATTATAAGTACCTGTTGTACTCTTCTTTTTCCTAGATATGGAAGTGTTAGATGTGTTAGAAGTTACAGATAATTCACAAGTTGTACAACTTGAATTGATGGTTTTGTTGATATTCTCTGCTACTTGGGTCTCAATTGTCCCAGAGCTTGTAGGTGCTGTAATTTCTGCATTTTGACTTATGCTCCGCTCAGTCACAGAAACCGCAGCTTAAATATTAGATGTGAATTTGTTGAAAATAAATAAAATAAATGTTTTTAATTAGTTAATTTTTTTTTAAAATTATTTCTCGAAGGAAGATATTTAAAGCATCATATTACATGATTAAATATTTTTTGTATTTTTAAATGTTTCAAATTAAAGGTAGAATTATTTTCAGCTTAAGACATCATGCACACTTTGTTAAGTTAAAATAAAGTGCTTTCAAAGTGATATACACAAACTTAAAAGAGTTAAATTATAGAGGCTATTTAAAAGGCTAAATGTTTGGTGTCTTTTCTTGACTATACCTAGCTATTGATCTTTTTATATCCAATTTTCATTTTGTTTTGTGTTTTCAAGTTATTTTTATTGTTACATAAATTTACATTTTTTTGGTTGAGGGGTTATTTTTTATAATTCTTATTTCACTTTAATCAACTTTAATTGTTAAGTGAAAAAATGTAATGTTCTGTTTTGAAATTTTCCTTAGTGAATTACTAGTGACTGTTGTATTAGGCTTATTCAACAAAACATTACTCATCAAAACGGCATTGAATTACCTGTGCAATCTGGCAGCAGACCTCTAGGGTTTTCAGGTGTGATGTGTGACCAGGTATAGTTAGAAAGCCGTCCACACTTGTACACAATGGATAAGTCTGTGATATAACCAGCTATGCATACAATCTTGCATTCTGTCATGTCTGTTGTTGTATTTGTTTTACATGCAATATCCTGCATGTGTGTCTGCCTGTACAGCTTTGAGCACACTGTGAAAGAACAAAACAAGTGGTAAAATGTAATAGGTGATAAAATTAGAAGCTACACAGGCTTTTATGTGTATATAATTTAAACTGACTTTCATAATGTAACATAAAACACTTTATCTAACAAGACTGTGTACTGCTTTATCTAGAATTCAAAAGATCATTAACCTTTCTGATATAGGTTACATTTATTTTTTTCTACCTTAGTATATATGTTAGTTTTTATAAAGAGGATCTCCCCTCCCCTATTACAAAATTTGCTTATATTATCAAAAATCAATATTTTTTTTTAAATGTAAACTTTAATCTTAGGTAAGGTAGGTAATAGAAATATACTCCAAAAACATTATCTAGTTAATAACTAGAAACTATCTTTTAACAGGTCTTTTTTTTTTCTTTAAATTACTAACTCTAAAAATAATATGAAAGCTTTAATTAATATTTACATACACATCTATTCTAACGTTTTGTAGAAAACGGATACCTTGATAACTAGTAAAGAAAATATTAACTTACCAGGGCATGTATTGTTATTGCACTGAGCGCTCTCAGTAAAACCTGTTTCACTGCAATTGTTGCCACCATATTGTGGCTCTGGACTGTCACAGTTCCTGTACCTTGTAGTGACACCTGTGCCACATGTCTTAGTGCAAGTTGACCAGTCTGACCATGGCCCAAATCCTCCATTTACTAAAATAAGACATAGATCATTATTTATTCTTTTCTTATAACATTAAGAATTTATCTATTCTTCTGAAAAATATAGTCTTTAATAATTCAATCAAAGTAGGTTTAAATTTCATTAATTTAAAAACTTTAATTTTAAATAGAAAACAAATAATTGGTTTATCTAGAGCTTTATTTACTTTAAAATGAATGATGTCTTTCATGTGCTTAAATCTACTTTTGAAAGGTGTTAGATTGTCAAACACATTAATACAAATTGATTAGATGTTATATTAGGGCAAACTGTTAAGTAAGCACCACATTATTTTTAAAACCAAATAGTTCTATTTACTTGGACAAGCTGTTATGTTGTCACAACTTTTTGTCTCATTAAGCTGGCCAGAACAATTGAGACCGCCGTACAACGGAGCAGGATTGTTGCAGCTGCGGGTTCTAGAGGCTGTTCCCTGGCCACACTCCACATCACATGACCAGCCGCTCCAAGCACTGAGTCCACCGTTAACTAAACAAAAACTAAATATTTACATCTGTAGGTTCACATTATAAGCTGTATTAGGAATTGTAAGGCAGTTTGATTTAGAAAATTAAAAACAGATTGTTAAGTTATTGTAAAACATTTCTAATGCTATCAAAATATCATAATTTAATTGTTGAATATATAACAAATAAAATTACAATTTTCAAATTCTTATTGTCATAACATTCTGTAATGTAATATATTTTTTTAAGTATAAAATCAGAAGTCTTCTTTTTCTTATTACACATACATATTTCCTAATAGTGCTTGTTTTTTTTTTTTTCTGTATTAAATAATGTTTTACATTAAATGAATTATTTATGTATATATTTCTAGCTTTAAGTTCTTGAATGTGAATCATTCTGTGGACAAGATTACAAGTACCTGGACAGTGATCCTCATAGCAAGCTTTTGTTTCACTAGCATTACCACTGCATGGCAGACCACTGGGATCAGGTGATGGGTTGTTGCAGGTGCGGTACCTTGATGTAACCCCTCCACCACAGGTAACTGGACATACACTCCACTGTGTCCAACTGGCCCATCCACCATTTACTAACGTAAAGTAGATTTTAGAAATTTTCCTTTATAATTGTGCTACACGTTTGATTACATTTTTAACTTACCTTTGATAAAAATTAAAATGGGAAGGACTATGGATATTGTTAAAAAAGTAATCTAATTCTCTACATTAGGTCAAAATATAGCCTTACGGGATGTTAAAGCTATGTTGGAATACAGTTAAAAAAAATATTAATAAAAAGCTAATATCACAGCCATTTGTAAATTACAAAAGGACAATTATTTTAACATAAATTCTCTTCACAGAAAACATTAAAATACAAAAACACAGGGTCTCAATGTAGGACCCAATAAACATTTCAGTATCTGAATTTTGCATTTTTTTTATAGCAATTTTTCTCCCATATTAAAATAGCTTTTTTACTAATTCAAAAACTAAATATTAACATTATTTTCTATGTTTTGAATATTACATTGTAAATCAGCAATTTTTAAAACAATACCTCAAAATTAAATTTACTTTTTTTATTACAATATTGCTTGCAAGCTTCAGAATACTTTTATCATGTGAAAAGTGGGATTGATGCATGCATAAAGGAGAAGGGGGGGGGGGGTGGAACTGTTTCTTATATTTCTGTAATGGCATTTGTAAATTAGAGATTACTAAAGAAATTTTACACCCCAAAAATTTTAGACATCAAATATTTTAAGCTATTTTTCTGAGAATCAGCAGAATGTTAAGAACAGACATTGAATGAAAATATTTGTGTTAATTTGCAATAAAATGTAGTTTATTTGTAGCTTAAAACTATAAAGATATTTGCCTACCTATTTTGTCTGTACAGAAAAGTCCCTTATAACCTTCCTGACAGCTGCATGTGTAGTTTTTACTTAATACTTGACTCACACACTCTGTTTTATTGCGACATAGATTTCCTACACAGAAATCTGGTGGAATCTAAACAACACAAAAATAAAATTTAAAAAATTTTCCATTTTACGCAAAGACTAAACTTGAAGCAAAGATTTTTAAAAAGCAATAGAAGCCCTAAATTATTTGTCGATTTCACATAGAATTTTAAAATGTGTGGAAAAAAGACATTTAAATTAAAAATTCATTTAAATAATGATTTCTGACATATAAGACCAAGGTAGCAAAAAAAAAAAAAAACTACAAACAAACTAAAAAATCTGTTTTGCTGCATTATATTTTCACATTTAATAATGTAAACTCAGAAATTGATCTGTATTACCTGGCAAGTGTTTCCAGTCCATAACTCATCACACTCACACTTAAACCCATTTGCTAAATCTGAGCACACGCCATGATCACCACAGGGCTTAGTGAGGCAGACATTGTTGTCTGGAAATTCAAGCCAAAATACATTTTTTATTATCTGTTGAACATAGGGCATAAAAGTGGCAAAATTTTGTAATTTGATAATCATCAATAATTTTAATTAAGATGGTTACCATCACAAAAAGAAGGAGTCAACAGTGGTGCTGTATTTTCTGGAGCCAGGAAAATATTCCCATCCAAAATTAATCCACAAGAGTGTGCAAATAAAGTTACACTGCTTTGAGACAACTCTGTTCTGGATAATTGCATTCCGCTAACAGTCAGTTCTGAAACAAATTATTAATTATTTTTTTTTAAAAACCCACAAGCTACTAAAATAGACTGTTAAGATATTAATAAAATGTGCACACAATTTAAAAAAAAAAAATTCACTGAAATATGCTAAAATACTGGCTAAATTATAAGAAAACCACATTAAGAATAAAAACATAAAAATCCATTGAAATATGCTAAACTACTGACTAAAAAGCCCATAATCGAAATAAAAACACAAAATGTTTTTGAAATATGCTAAAATACTGACTAAATTATAAAAAGCCCATATAAAGAATAAAAACATACTTCACACAAAGACAAACGGAGAAAATAAAATGGTATTACACAAACACACTGAATAAGAATAGACCTACTAACCAGGAATTCTGGCAGAACGAGTGAAGAGAAGCTTGAAGTCTGTGCAATTGACCAGACCAGCTGTAGTCTTCTGCTCAATCAACTGACCATCAACAAACAGAGATGTTTTGTTGCCAGAGTGGGTGACAGCTAGATGGTACCAGGACCTGTGGATACATGATTTACTTTGTGTTACAGACACAAGTTTATTTAAATTTCATAACAAATATAGGATTGGGGAGATATCATTTTTTTGTGACATGTTATAAGGGATTGTGTCTGGACATATCAGTGTTTTAGACTTGTTATTCTTATTTATGCTAAATACTAGCCATATAGAAATAGTTTTTCACAAATAAGTTCACAAAACGTGATTACAGAATTCATCCTTTTTTAATACAAAAAATGTAGATTTTACAAGTAGGTTTTACAACCACTTCATTACAAAATTCATTTTTTAATTTTTTTTTGTAATCCAAAGATTATTTTATCTACAGGAAATGGCATTAATATATTATCGGAAATATTTTTTAAAAATTCATCATTAACTTACTTTTTTATTCGTTTTATTGGAAGTTCTTCTGATGCGATTGAAATCAGAAAATCTTTACATCCTATCATAGCACCTCCCACATTTGACGCTAATGTAAAGGTTGAAGTGGTGTTGCCAACAAGGTCTTGGGGTATGTAAGCCCAAAACACCATGGTAAAGTTCTTTATTGGCCCATTGGTTTTGTCCATGTCCACTTCTAAGCTTGTGTTGCCCAGAACAACACTATAAACTGTTAATATTAAATGCAATAATGTTTTATCTAAAAATGTATTCTAGTATAAAAATGTTAATATAAAAAACTACACATTTGATCTGGCTAAATTATGTAATAATAAACTTTTTATAATTTTAAGAAAAGAATTATCTGCTTTTCAAGGTAAAATGTCTATAAATCAGCAAGAAATATGAATTTGAAAATAATTTAAATAACAATGGAAAAAAGGTAAAAGTAAAATACTAATAAACAAGGGTCAAGTAGTTAATGAATTCAGTAGGTTTATAGACTAATATAAGATCATTGCAGTAACATAAAGAAAAGAACCATGTATTTCATATATAATTTATAAATACATAACATCATGTAGTTGAACACATTTTGGATAACAAACAATTTTCAAACTAAAACAATTGATTTTTTAAAATTGATTTCAGAAAAGGGAATATTTTAATATTTAAACTTTGTATTAAATTTCAAACCAAATAAACAAAAAGTTCTTCTCTTAACCCATAAGGTGGTGAACAGTTTGCCACACACATCAGACACCAACAACAATAAACAAAAACAGGCCCTAACCTGGGTGGATAAAAACAAAGGCAGGCCAAGAAAACCAAAAGATTTGACTTGTAGGAATACACACTAAAATGAGATGTAGGAACTAGCTTAGGATTGATTTCTCTGAAGGTTTTTTCTTGTGGCCTATGTCTTAGTAGGATGGCAAGGTAACTACTAACACCCTATCATTTTAACCAGCAATTTTGAAAACTACCTCAAAATTAAATTTACATTTTTTATTGCAATATTGCTTGCAAGCTCCAGAATATTTTTATTTACTATACACAATGTAAGTTAGAAATTCAAAAAGATTCCCAATTAACCCAAGGGGGGGGGGGGGGGGTGTGATGTAGAGTTCATCTGATTCTCTGACAAAATATTAATTTTGGCACTACTTTTACAGGCATGCATCATAGATAAGTGAGCTCAAAGATAACCTTTACAGCAAAATCAAATCTTTAGGTTAGAAATTGTGATCTTTGCTACAAAACATTTCATCTCATCAATATTAAAGTGTTTCTTACACTTGCAATCAGCTTTAGAAGTTGATCCAGAGCCAAGGGTTGACATGCCAAAAGGGCAAGTGTCGCACCCTTTCCTGCCCACAAGAGGTTGATATGTACCTCTTGTACACACTTCACATGGTTTGAGCCCAGTGGATGAATAAGATCCTGCATCGCACACGTCTGTGTAGGGTTAACAAAAGTATGCTGTATTCAGGTTAAATATTCAATGCTATAGAAAATACTATACTACCACAATATATATATATATATATAAATATATATGTGTATGTTCATAAGCAGGATAGTTCATAATAACTGCTTTTGTGTACATTTATGGGTATTTATATTTATAAATAACCTACATTGACTAATAATTCCAAACATACCTAAGCAGTCATTAGCTGATGTTGAGTTACTTTTAGTTGTAGTTGCGCCTGCCGTACAGTTTAAGCATTCTGAGGCCGCATCATTAGGCTGGTAGGTACCAGCTGGACAAGCAGCGCAGGTTTTGGTAGTTCTGTTGTATATATTGCCTTTGCCGCAACCAGCTGAATGTTGTAAATTTAAATTTTTTTTATGACTTTGTAAATATGTTGTTAATTTAAATTTTCTTTATGGCTTTGTAAATATGCTGTAAATTTAAATTTTCTTTATGGCTTTGTAAACATGTTGTAAATTTTCTTTCTAGCTTGTAATTGAACATTTTTATGAAATTTTTCTTAATATCAATTTTATAAGAAGAGAAATTATAGTTTTATGTTTTTAATAAAAGGAGATGTAAAATGGTTAGCTTATTTAGAATATTTCCTTGTTAATTGTAACTAATAATCTATTGCAGTAAGGTATAAAATGTATCATGTGCTGAAGTATGGAACATTTTCTTCTAATTTAACTATATTTTATGTTTTAGTTTACTTAACTATGGTAAAAGAAGATTTTATGCTGGCTGCATTGACTTACCACAGAGTGCAGTCTGATAAATAAAAACTGTGTTTTCTGGGCAGACAAAGTTCATATCCCCAAAGCCATACGAGTAAGGGTTGGTTTCTCCAGCTTCAGGGATGTTGAAGGTCCCAGAAGCTGTCATTGTGTCAAGGTTGACGTTCAAGTCATAAATCAGGTTATCAAAGAACAATAAGGTCTTTGCTGCACTGCCTTGGTCTTTATATGCTATCTTTACTCTGAACATAACCTAGTTGCAACAAAAAATTGTTCTCTTTATTTTAAGGTATGCATTAAAAGAATATGAATTCTGTGGAGAATTTTTTTTATTTTTCAAAAAGAAAATTTTTTAGAATTGTAAACAATTCATGAACACATAGAACAAAAAAAAATACAATCTCAAAGATATCAAAGACAGTGGTCAGGGAATTAAATGATATAGAACAACATGTTCTGAGATTTTAAGAAAGAGTAATATCTTGTGATAGGGGTTGGAGTAGCCGAGCTGCAGAGTGCTAGACTGCTAACCCAAAAATCTCAAATTTGAACCTGAGTCAATTGAACATCTCTGAGCCCACCCAGCTCTGATGGGTACCTAACTCAAATTAGGGAAAAGTAAAGGCGGCTGGGCATAGGGCTGAACACATCATACCTTCATATACCAAATTGCAGAAATATGAACTACATGATCTGCCCAATGGATCAGTAGTACTGAAGAGGAATCTTTTTAAATGTGTCAAAAATTTAACCATTTGTTTGACTGATTTGCCATTATGGTACAATTTTGCTAAGTTACTGAGATTTTTTAAACTTAATTATTTCAGAAACCTAAATCAGTTATATAAATAATAATAGATAAATGTGTAAAGTTTAGCTATTGTCCAATAAAAATGATCAAAACAATGAAACATCATTGAAAGAACTTGTCAGATAGACTTGTCTAATCAACTCTAAAAGAGATTGCTTTTCATTTTATAATACACCTAACATTTTTAAATTTAAAGTCTTAAACATTGATAAGACCAAAAAAATCTAAACAAATTTATTATTATATTAGATAAATTAATAATTAATAATAAATTCCACAAAAAATCTAAAAAAATGTATTATTATATTAGATAAATGAATAATTAATAATAATTCTACCAAAATAATTAAAAAATGTATTTTTATTTTATCAGATAAATTAATAATAACTCAATTAACAATATGTTACCTTTGTCATGTGGGTTGCGGTGCTGGTATCCCTTATATCCCTGTCTAAGGCTGAAGTATTACTGGATGATGTGTATATCATTTGATCATCCACAGACCGCCTACTCCTTGAGCCACAGGTCACTGTGACATCAGTTATGTTACAGGTTACTGTTGTACACACATCTTTAAACACATCCGACCCTTGAATCAAGGTGAAAAATTTGGTCTTGATTTCTTCTGTTGATGTCGCACAGCTAGTTGAGTAATACTGGATGTTTGGTGTTGTCTCTATGTAAGGAGTTGATGAAGCTGAAAAATTAAATATTTTTATTGTATAAAAAAAAATGTTACTCTTGGTTTCTCAAAGTTCCACATTGTACCATTATTTTTAAAAACATAAAGAGTGTCTACTTAAATAAATTTAGCAGTATCATCAAACCATTAGATTGTTTAAATTAAAAACAGGATAGACCAAAAGCTATGAATACCATTATATAATTTTTAATGTTAATAATACGATTTAAAAAGTTAATTGAATGTAGCCTACTGATTTTTATAGTAACTTTATATAATATTTAATTATATCATTTTCATAATTTTGAATCTTTTATTCATTATTATTCACATTTTAAATTTTAAACTGATAATGAAGGATTTAAATGCAGGTAGCATTAGATTAATCACTTTAAAATTTTAATATTTTTTATAAAAATAAACTTTAGAAAAATAGAATCCACACTTAGATGATTAAACTTACCAATGCATGTACTTTTTAAAATAATACTTGGAAGCCACTCCCCAGTTTTTCTCCAGCAAACGTAAACACCATTTTGAGGAGAGCCAGCAGTAAGTGTGTAGTTCTGTTTACACTGTACTGCACACACTTCTTGTTGGTTGATGACATCACAAGCCACAGCTCCAAAGGTTGGAGCTTCTTGCTTGCTGCAGAATTTTGCTGGAATATTATAAACAACATTTATATTGAAAAAAAGGCATATCTTGTTAATTTTTAAACAAATTATAGTTCTAAGGCAGAACGAAAACAACTTTGAAAATAATATCCATGACAATAAAGACAAACTTACTCTCTGGTCAGAATATTAATTAATTATGTTTTAAACTGCTTTATGTAGTATGATTTCATATTTCATGCTTATTATTAAAAAAAATGTCTAAGTAAAATTCAGTTTACACAATGTCTAGAGTCTAGATCATTGTGGATCTTTTTTGATTGATAAATGATGATTGAAATTTCAATCGAACTTCCATTAAGCCTAAGTGTCAAGATTTGAAATGATAATAACATTAATAAGAGTGTTAATTTAATGACTTAAAAAAACTAACATGTACCATAAGACGTGTTATAGTGTAAGTTTAATCTATATGATACATATTTTCTCATGTCTTGTCCCAAAATTAAAACTGTTTCACAACAGTATAAATATGTTAATGTGTTAAGTAATAAATTTACACACAATCACAAACAGGTTTAGCATTTCCATAGTCCCAGTATCCTGTCCCAGGTAAAGTTTCATTTTTCCTGCAGAAAATGCTTGGGCTTCCAGTTACAGCATTGCCGTTGCTGCATGTTATGTTGCATGTGGCACCATACACATAACCTTGTGGGCAGTTGAAGACCATTAAAGATGTCCCATTTTCTTCCAGACCACTGTAAGCTGGATTCTGGCACAGTAGGGCTAAAAATAAGTAATTAACAGTTTATATTTTAATAAACACAGGTGAAGAACATAAATATATTGTATGCATGTATGCAGAGGCGTAACGAGGGGGCGGGGGTGAGAACCGCACCAGGTGACACTCTTTAGGGGGGTGACACCAAGGCAAAAAATAGTAAAAATATATAGAGAAAAATTTGAGGAGGGGTTGCAAATCGAAAGTTCGAGGGTCGAGGGGGGGGGGGTGCAAATCGAAAGTTCGAGGGAGGGGGGGTGCAAATCGTAGATTGAAAGTTTGTCCCCGAGAAGAGTCGCAACGCCTCTGGGTGGGTGACACCATTAAGTGCGGCACCGGGTGACACTCGACCTCGCTACGCCACTGCATGTATGTATGTATGTATGTATATATATACACACACATATATATATATATATATATATATATATATATATATATATATATATATATATATATATATATATATATATATATATATATATATATATATATATATATATATATATGTTTCATGTCAAATCAGAATATTGAAATGTACTTTCTTATTTTTACTTTGAGGGTATGCAACATTTACAGGAGGTTATCAACCCACTACATATGCCTAAATAAAGTCATAATTCAAATTTAGACAGTTGTTTATCTTTTTCTGGCTAGAAGTATAGGTATCTAAAAAAAAATATTTAAAAAATAAAATGTTATGAACTGTTAAACTACCTGTAACAGTTACTGTAAAATTACAGTATGCTCTATTCCCTGCAAGGTCAGATACTGTAGCCTTGACCTGTGTTGTTCCTATACTGAAGGCTGTATTTGAAGCAGGGAGGTAACTAATATCAATTGTTGTATTTGTGGTATCAGTTGCTTTAACCAGCCCAGTAAAAGACACATATGTTGAGTACCCTAACTGTTCAGCAAATACGGATACGTTGGTACAACTTATGATGGTCGGAGGTTCAATATCTGTAATTGAACGAAAAAAATGCTTCACTTTTTAAATTACTGTTTTAACTTTAGGTTTTATTGTTTTGGAATATAGTGTTTTATAAATGTATTATTATTTTTTATTGCCAATATCAGTCTTAAAAACAAATTATATTTTTATAATACAATTTAAAAGATTTTAATTTCTATTTATGTATAGTAAAAGAAAAACAATTATTATTTAAGGTCTACAGAATCAAAACCTATCTTCATAATTAATTATGGACTTTTCACCAAATAAATAATAGCTTTTTTTTTCTAATTATTATTTTTGCTGCATATATAGATCTAATTTTCTTTACTAGTTTATTCTGTAGAAAAATTATATTCTTGAATACATAAGTATACCTCGACATGAGCCAGGTGAAGTCCATGTTGTATTTGACAGACATACGACAGATGTACTACCCTGAATCTGGTATCCTCTGTAGCAAGTGACTGGACAAATGACCCCAAATGTGTACGTGTTGTTTGGGCAGTTGACCTCACCATTCAATACAGCTGGGGGCTTGCTACACAAAGCTCCTTGAAAATTGTTAATACATACTCTATAAATTATGTGAAGTTTAAGAATATTACAAAACCTAGCTTTGATTTCTTAGCAACAATAGATGTACTATAATCTATTGGACTGTCCATTATGAAATCACATACTGGAAATTTCCACAAAGGTACACCGAATTTTAGTATTCGAAGGGTTCTGCTCCAACACAATTAAGTATACTAGTCAACTGGTTATGCGTCATTGATGCCATTGACTCAAATTTCAGCCTGCTTTTCTTTTTGGATTTACTTTTATAGCCTTTGACCAACCAAGAACAAACTACAAGGCAACAGTTGTTTGATTTTGGAGTTGTCTGTCCTAGAAGAGTGGCTGTCCCCAGCTAATGAGCCTCATCTGCCCGAGGGTTTGAACTCGAGACTTTTTCGGTTTGGCAACCATGAGCTTTACCATTAATATTAGGCCTATTACTGCCCTATACTATCTATGCAACAAATATAGACCTTTATACTATACTAATAGACTAATAGTTCATGCCCAATTAAAACTACTTATTATTCAATATGATCTGTTGCTTTTAACTTTGTTTTAGAAAATGATGTTAAGAAATCGTGAATGCTAGTCGACAGTTTTAAAAAAAAAATTACTTTGGCAGCTTGTTGTCTTGTTCTCCCATTTCCCTGTCTCAAGACAGCTTAGAGCCGTCGCTCCAGTCAACTGAAAACCTTCGGCGCAGGAGAACACACAATCTGACCCGACAGCGTTGTCATGGCTACAACTGACCTTGGCCTGGTCGGGTACACTGACGGCTGGACAGGTGTTGACTGAAAACATTGAATAGGGGTTATAGGGGTCGTCCATAAATGACGTCACACTCGTATTGGTACGTAATTTTGTGACGGTGTGTGATGAGGGGGAGGGGAGGGGGGTTCAGATGGTTGGACGTCAGACTTTTGCATTATATAAAAGCAATTTTAGAAAACGAATTTTAGCCGTTATTTTGCGTTTTAGAAAACTGTTTTAATAAATTGTAATAGGAGTTGATCAAAATACTCTATGTTGACGGAGTTCTGACAAGATTTTGGAAAAATATTGATGTTTTAAGAAAAATGCATCAGCAATTTTGAGGGGATGGGGGTTGTAGGCTGAGGTGTGACGTCATTTTAGGGGGGGGGGGGGTCTGGCTTTTGTGACGACGTGTGACGGAGGGGAGGGGGGAGGTAAAAATCGTAAAAAAAGCGTGACGTCATTTACGGATGACCCCATAGGCCTTTTGGTTTGTTTTTTTAAATTCATTATGTGATGTTTTAAATTATTTACATAGCTGTTAAATGGTTATTTGCAATGGCAAATGAAAACATTTATTGTTATTCTGCCAGTAGATAGGCTTAAGTTATTAATATAAAGTGTTAGAGTATAAATTACTATTGGATAATATTAAATATTAGGGTTTTGATTATTGTAACACTAACACAACACGTGAAAAGTTCCTTAACAAATACATCAATTTATATTTAAAAAATAAATATGTACAAAACTTATTTTAGTTCAATAAGACAGGAACAGAAATTAAGTTTTTGTTTTCTACGAAAGTGGACAAACAATAATATTTTATAGTTTTAAAGCCTCAAAAATAAATGCATAAAATACAATTAAAAGTCCTATAGGAAATATTGTGAACGGAAAAAAAATTCACAGAAATAAAGTCAGAAATAAAGTCACAGAAAAAAGTTACAAAAATATTCAAAGAAATATTTTGATTTGATTGTTGATAATTATAAAATTTGGGTGTTTTTTAACGTGCATACTTGTAAACTTTGAAAGCATAATGGTTTATAACAATATCAGTTAAAATACTGTAAGATAATGTCCATAGCAGCCTCAACTTTTGTTAAATATTCAGTTAAATACACGGTGGGTAATTATTATTATTAAAACAATGTAGGCTCATCATTGTGTTTGCATATGTTTTTGCCGTAGGTTGTATCTTGGTCGGCTTCTCTTCAGTCGGCTTTGCCGTCCATATTGTGTGATGTTAATGTTTTGCGTCTATCACAGCCTTTGTACCGTGTCGGCTTTCTCTTCGAACGTTATATTTAACTCTATTATATTTTTGATGTAAAACGGAATTACAATTAAAACCTACAAACTTTATAGTAAAATATTTTATGTGTGTTATAAATATTACTATATGTATACATCCCACGCATATATATGTAAAATGATTACATTACATTTAATTAATCGTAAGTTGATTAGCATAATAGATAACAGTTGTAACAAATTCCATGCAAATACATATTTGCGACTTTTTTTCTTGAGACTTTTTTCCTGTGTTTTTTTTCTAAAATCAGATATTATATGCCTATACATTAAACAGGGTCCATCCCTCTCCCTCCTCCCCCCCCCCCCCCCAAAAAAAAAGAATTCTAAGTATGCCCCTGAAGGAACCCTTGACCCTTCATCATGCCTCACTACAAGAGTATTCCAACTGACTTACGAGTCACGTAAACAACAAAGGCACAGCTGGCAATGTTGCCGCTTCTATCCGTGGCTTGCACTGACACTACCGTCTGCCCAACCGGAAACAGCTGCCCTGAGACAGCGCTGCTGGAGACTGTAACAAACTCGTTGGAGTTGTCGGAGACAGTCCAGCTCCCCCATGACACAGAAACAGGCTGCTTCTTAGGCTTGGAGACGGCAGTAATGGTTGATGGGCACTTTAACACAGGAGGCTGAATATCTGAAACACGAAAACAACAGAACAAATTATCTTAAAGCTAATGTAAGAATTTAAAGGCTAAAAGATAGACTTGTACAATAATAGTCTATTTAAAAAGGAATAAGCAAGACACTTGCTCGAATGGTAGAGCTTATGACTGCGATATTGAAAGTCTTGAGTTCAGATCCCTGGCTCAAGTCTATAGTTTGTAGGACGTCACTGAGTCGATTCAGCTCTGATGAGTTGGCCTATCTGAGTCACATTAGGGAAACTAACGCGGCTGGGCATAGTTCTGACCACACTATCCCTTCGTAAACCGAGGTCATTCAAACATAAGAACTCTATTCTATCTGTCCCATGTGTCTTTAGCACGAATGGGAAAAGATGATGAAGCAAGAGACTTACCCCTACACGAACCAGCCACTGACCATACCCCATTTGAAAGACAAGTGACGTAGCTTGGGCCGTCAACTGTGTAGCCGTCTCGACAGTAAAGGTATGCCACAGAGCCAGATGTCATGCTGTATGCTGACCACTGTCCATTTGGAACAGCTTTCAGTGCTGGACATACAGGCCGTGCTAAAAAATTAAATAACAATTTACACTTCATAAACACATTTCAACAAATATAATATAAATATCTGTAATTGTTTGAGCTTCAGCCACAGTATTGTCTAAGTTTGTCAACTACAATTATTAGATCTAAAATCATCATCAGATTGTAATATTTTTGGAGAGGCATTAGAGAGATGGCATTGATTTGGCAGTTATTTTACTTTACATAACATCGGTCATAGAGTTCCAAGAAAGAGACTGTCGACATAGTCATCATTGTATGTGCGCCAGATTTAGAAAAGTGAAAACATATTTGAAAAATTATGGAGAAAAATCACATTTAACTTTTTTCTTTCCCACCCATGCTATATAAAATTCATAACTTTGCGACACAAAACAATATCACGTGAGTCAATTATTGTATCTTTTGCAATTAAGTGGACGGATCGATGATCATACACTGACAATAATTCTTCTTCTTCCTCGAGGTTAAATTTTAGTGTTGGAATGGACCAAGCCTTATCTGCCAGAGGGTTCGAACTCGAGACTTTTTCGAATTTAACAACCATGAGCTTTTCCGACTCAACCACGCCTCCAACACAATTAAGTATACGTGTCAACTGGTTGAGGCCATTGACTCCGATTTCAGCCTGCTTTTCTTTTTGGATTTGCTTCTATAGCCAACCAACAACAAACTACAAGGCAGTAGGCAGCAGTTGTTTGATTTTGGATTTGTCCCCAGCTTACGAGCCTCATCTGCCCGAGGGTTTGAACACGCCGACCCCCCCCCCCCCCACTGACAATTGATTTCTTTCAGCATATAACTCATTCATGTTTAGACCTACCTGTATACCTAAGGTCATTCCCATACCACATAATATATATATATATATATATATATATATATATATATATATATATATATATATATATATATATATATATATATATATATATATATATATATATATATATATATATATATATATATATATATGCCAATATACTTACGCACGCAGCTGGGCCTCAGAGCGCTCCAACGCCCATTCAGGGTACATGAAATTGAGCTTGAACCTTGTAGTATATAGCCAGGATAGCAGCTATACGTGCAGGATTCTCCGTAGATGTAGAAGAAAATAAAGCGAAGATACGGGTAGCTCGCACAGCTGACATATCCATTGGGGATGGAGTAGACACCCACTCCGTAAGAGTCGTAGTAGTAGCATCGGCGATCTGTAATAGACCTACAGCAATTAGTTGACATTTGTTAAAACTCTTTAAGGTAGAGGTTGTCGGACTCTTGTGATAACTGACGAGGGGCAAGGGGAGGCTCCGAAACTGTGGCGCCGCGAATTTCTTTTTAAAAACTAATTTTAGAAAATGAATTTTATTTAGCCGTTGTTTCTTAATATTATATTTGTAAATTGTTATACATATCGTTCAAAATGCTCAACGTTGACAGAGCACGGTAAATATTTTAAATATGAATCGTTGTTTGAAATTTGTTTAAAAAATACGATTTTGAGAGGGGGGGGTGGTAGACTGATGTATCACTCAACTTTAGGGGAAGGGGTCTGGTTGTTCGTGACTATATGTGAAGATGGTGAATGGGCTGGGGGGAGCGGAGGATAAAAATCGTTTTAAAAAGCAGGACGTGTTTAATGTATGACCTCCTAAGGTCGATATTATCTCACCTCAAGCTATCGTCATTTGAGTTGTTTTTTCCCCAGGTATTGCTTTTAATTTTATGTCTGGATTGGGGATTTGGTAGTCTTATGGTAGCGCTACTCGCAAAGTAAGCTTCGATCCGCACTTTCAAAATTTGTATGTGTCAACAATCAGGGGAAATTGAACATGTTTAACAACATTTACAACAAAGAAATGCATTACATCTACAATTAGGTACCAATGTTTAGTGGGTTTTTTTTTTTTTACAAAATTGTTTAATTTTTGTCTTAACAACTAAGATTACGGGATTGGGAACACATTACACAACACAAAGAGAAACTATTTTCAAAGATTTTTGAGGGTGCCGACAATGTTTTAAGAATTGAAGTTTATAATTCTCTATTCAATATATATTTTTTTTTTCTTTTTCGTGGGGGTGGGGGTTGGGGTGCTGGCAATGCTAAAAAAAAGTATATAAAATCTTTAATTTTAATAAAAAAAAATTATTTTCCTTTTTTCGGTAGGTGTAGAGCGATAGACTTAATCCGATATAACGCTATTTAACAAATTAAACAAAGCACCCCCCCCCCCCCCCGCCCCAGGTTTGAAGCATAATATGTGCACGGGCCCTAATTTGTAATACACATTGCCGTACATGAAACAGTGAAACGGGAAGTGCAATAGGCCGTGGCGCCGTATCGATCTTTGGCTTCATACGTGACAATGTAGGTGCCTAGGTAAAATAGTGACCCAGATCGTGGCCAACTGGTCAGTCGGGGTCTGTAATTAAACAAAACATTTTTCATTCAGAATTTGGTCTTGATCTAATCAAAAATAAAAGATAAAAACATTTTTCAAGTTGAAAACTATTAAGATTAAAGAAGTGATTTACTAATGTTAAAACGTAAACATACATTTGCATGAATCTGTTCCTATTTGAAAAGATATTCCCCTGTTTTTTTTGTATTTTGTGCGTCTGTCTGTACTTAACCTGTGTATTTATTTAACTGTACCTGACCCATTCATGTACCATTAGGCCTACTTGCAGGACCTACTTGTACATGTAACTGTACGCTGGACACATATCTAGAACATGTACACATATCTAGACCCTGTACACATATCTAGACCCTGTACACATATCTAGACACTGTACACATATCTAGACACTGTACACATATCTAGACACTGTACACATATCTAGACACTGTACACATATCTAGACCCTGTACACATATCTAGACACTGTACACATATCTAGACACTGTACACATATCTAGACCCTGTACACATATCTAGACCCTGTACACATATCTAGACACTGTACACATATCTATACCATGTACACTTGTCTAGACCCTGTACACATATCTAGACCCTGTACACATATCTAGACACTGTACACATATCTAGACACTGTACACATATCTAGACCCTGTACACATATCTAGACCCTGTACACATATCTAGACACTGTACACATATCTAGACCATGTACACTTGTCTAGACCCTGTACACATAACTAGACCCTGTACACATATCTAGACACTGTACACATATCAAGACCCTGTGCACTTATCTAGACCATGTACACTTGTCTAGACCCTGTACACATATCTAGACCGTGTTCACATATCTAGACCCTGTACATATATCTAGACCCTGTTCACATATCTAGACCATGTACACATATCTAGACCCTGTGCACTTATCTAGACCCTGTACACATATCTAGACACTGTACACATATCAAGACCCTGCGCACTTATCTAGACCATGTAGATATATCTAGACCCTGTACACATATCTAGACCCTGTAGATATATCTAGACCCTGTACACATATCTATACCCTGTACACATATCTAGACACTGTACACATATCAAGACCCTGTGCACTTATCTAGACCATGTACACTTGTCTAGACCCTGTACACATATCTAGACACTGTACACATATCAAGACCCTGTGCACTTATCTAGACCATGTACACTTGTCTAGACCCTGTACACATATCGAGACCCTGTACACATATCTAGACCCTGTACACATATCTCGACCCTGTACACATATCTAGACCATGTTTACATATCTAGACCATGTTTACATATCTAGACCTTGTACACATATCTAGACCTTGTTCACATATCTAGACATTGTACGCATATCTATACTATGTACACATATCTAGACCCTGTACACAAATCTAGACCCTGTACACATATCTAGACCCTGTACACATATCTAGACCCTGTACGCATATCTAGACCCTGTACGCATATCTCGACCCTGTTCACATATTTAGACCCATGCCTGTTCCCGTTCAAGCACATGTACTTGTAGTGCCTACTTGTTCCTGTACGTATGACTATCTACATGTAGGTGTACATGTAAGTATACCTGTACCCGCACCCGTGTGTACCAGTACCCAAAGTTAGGGCTTGTGTCACACTTAATATATATATATATATATATATATATATATATATATATATATATATATATATAAGAATATATAATAAGAATGTTTACCTTATATAACCATCCTCTATATCGTAAGCTGTGGCATCAGACCAATAAACTCTCTGTCATACAATATATATATATATATATATATATATATATATATATATATATATATATATATATATATATAAATGTATAGGCTAATGTGTGTAATATATAGGATTCTTGACAGAATACTGAAGATTGAATAGATAGCATTAAGATATGTAATTTTATTTTCCATATAACTTACAGCGTATACAGCGTTAGTTACAGTTACATCAGGAATTGAAGGACAATATATTGTAGGGTAGTTATTAATAAATCCTGAAAATAAAAATGTAATACATAAACATAATAGTCTTACTTATATTAAAAACAATTTAATTTTAAACAAACCGACTTTCTAATTGCTAAGTATACGTCTCAGACACGAACATTGTTTTGGTATTACATTCTGATTTAAATTAAGAGTTTATTGTACTTTATTTACATTTTTGAAATTTCTTTTTTTATTTTGGACCAAACTGCTATGCGCCATTTAACTAGTTATCTCTTAATCCAAACGAACACCTTAAATCAGGGGTTCCCAACCTTTTTTTACTCTAGAGCACATTCTAAAATATCGGTAGGATGGCGGGCACCCCCTTTTTTAAATCGACAAAATCCTTCCAGAGGCGTAGCGACCCTTCCCGTCACCCGGGGACAAAACTTTCGATTTGCACACCCCCCCCCCCCTCAAATTTTCAATTTGCACCCCCCCCCTCAAACTTTCGATTTGCACCCCTCCTCAAATTTTCGATTTGCACCCCCCTCCCCCCCCCCCCTCCTCAAACTTTCGATTTCCATCCCCTTCAACCTTTCGATAATGTTTATGAAAAAAATTCTGTCTCTGTCGAATAGTGAGAGGCGGGTACATATGAATTGTTCGGCGGGCGCCATGTCGCCCGCGGGCACGGTGTTGGGAACCCCTGCCTTAAATAATTTCTTTCAGACTTTTTTCGGGGGGGGGGGGGGCGGAGACTGTTAAAAATATATATTTTCTATATAAATTCCATTTCATCTTGTGGGGGGGGGGAGGCGGTATATTTTCATAGGGTCACATCCTGTAAGTAAATGTCCAAGGAGTGTTTAGTTACGTAACATTGAATCGTCATCCTACATACTGGAATGATTTTCTCCGCCTTTTAAAACTGGCAGTAAAGCATACGCCTTTAACCAGAGGCGTAGCGAGGGCGAGGCGGAGGGAGTTTTTTTTTTTTTAATTTACCCTTCGCCAGGTATCTTCGGGTCTTTCTTTGCTCATCCTTCCAGGTTCCATGATGTCTTGATGAGTCTTGGCGACCTCTCCCGGTCTCCTTTTGGAACAATCAATTTTTCGCCCCCACCCCTATTTATATAATTATTCAGGTGGGTGAAAAGCCCCCCCCCCCCTTAAATAGAAATTTGTGTAATTTGAACACGTTGAACCTAAATTATAAAAATCTTCTCGCAATATCACCCCACCACTCCCAAATAAACTGCACACAATTTGTTTTTTTACTAAAGGTTTAAACTTCTGATCAACCAGACGCAGTGGCGTAGCGAGGTCGGGTGTCACCCGCTGCGGCACTTAATGGTGTCATCCCCCAGAGGCGTAGTGACCCCTCTCGGGGACGAACTTTCAAATTTTCGATTTACAACCCCCCTCCTCAAACTTTTGATTTGCACCCCCCTCAAGTTTTTCTCTATATATTTTGCTATTTTTTGCCTTGGTGTCAACCCCTCTAATTGGTGTCACCCGGTGCGGTCGGCACCCCCCGCCCCCCCCCTCGCTACGCCTCTGACCAGACGACAACTTACGGTTGGTCCAGCAGTGTGTATGACAGCGGCGGTGCCACCAGCCACAGTCACATACAGTTCTACACGAGGTTTGATAGACATAGTACGAGGCCCGGGCTCTCCTTACAAGAGCTGTGGTGTTTGCCTCCCTCCGATTACGGATATCTGTTCAAAGGGGAGTAATGTTTCATTTAATACTAAAATTTGATTTGACTATGCATTTACACGTCTATTTTTTACTTGAAAAATTTAGTCAATGTTACGGGTTTATTTACATTTGGGTATAAGACAGTGAGATAATATTATACTTCATTACACAAAACAAATTGTTTTTCGTTTAAATGGTTAAACTGTTGTATTACTTTATCCTTAAGGAACCTCAAGGAGTCGTAATGATTAGTTTTTTTTAAACACTGTGTGTGAGTGTATTATAATCTACTTCTGTTTCTGTCAAGACACATGGGGCAAAAGAAGCTGAGTTCATCTGTTTTAATGAGCCTGGATAGTGTGGTCAGCGCTACGTCGAGTCGCCATGTTTTCACTAGCCTGAATCAGGTGCCCATCAGAGTTTGGTGGGTTCAGGAAATTTCTTCAGCCTCTAGGCCAGAATCGAAACTCAAGACTTCCAGGTGAGCAGGTGTATGCTCACGCCGAATACTAGCTGTAAACGACTACCTTGTGACAAAGTAATATTGCTGAATTTATTTTAAAAAAACATATTCCTAAAAGACAATTTAAACAACTCACGGTAGGACGTCCAGAGCCCGTTCAAGCACTTGTACATCTCAGAGGTTCCTGACTGTGGGTCAACCATACAAGCTGTACCGTGAGGGACGGATGTTCCATTCACATAGCCATCGACAACAGCCTTGTGGGCGTACGACTGACCCAGTCTTAATTTTATTAAAACATTTGAACTTGGTTAGGCAATTAAAATACATTTACAAGTATTACATTCTATATAATGTTTTTTTACATATATATATATATATATATATATATATATATATATATATATATATATATATATATATATATATATTAAAGAATCAAGTAACTTTGTTCTTCTTTGTTCTTAATTGTAACATTTGAGAGGATTAGCAGTGGCGTAGCGAGGTCGGGTGTCACCCGGTGCGGCACTTAATGGTGTCACCCCCCCCCCCCCCCCAGAGGCATAGAGACCCTTCCCAGGGACAAACTTTCAAATTTTCGATTTGCACCCCCCCCCCTTCAAACTTTCGATTTGCACCCCCCTCGAGTTTTTCTCTATATATTTTGCTATTTTTTGCCTTGGTGTCACCCCCCCTAAATGGTGTCACCCGGTGCGGTCCGCACCCCCCGCCCCCCCCCCCCTCGCTACGCCCCTGAGGATTAGTAATTATAATTGTCAGTCACAGCAATTTTTTGTTTAGAGTTTAGCTTCCTACAGTTCAAGAAAGAATATATTTATAGGTTTACATGTGTATTTGCTAGAAGGCAAAACATTTTTCACTGTATTTGTGTCAGTAAACTAGTGTGGTCGAGTCAAATAATCTCGAGTTCCAACCCTCGGCCAGTTGAGGCTCGACAGCGGGGTACAGCAACTCTTCGATGAGAGACAACTCCAAAATCAAACTACTGCTGCCTTGTTGTTCTTGGTTGGACAAAGGATATGAAAGCAAATCCAAAAAGAAAAGCAGGCTGAAATCGTAGCCAATGGCCTCAATGACGCATAACAATATGACATTTAATTCTCAATTGTGTTGAATGGAATCCCTTCCAGTACTAGAATTAAGAACAAAGATAAAAGAAGATCAATGAACCAGCTAATATGCCACTAAAAGTATTACCCATCTTCTTAAACCTGAACCATTCAATATAATACTAAAACTATTACCTATCTTCTTTATCTTCTGAAAAAGGCTCTAATTCAGCTGACTGATCCGATTCCAGCTCTTCTAAATAATTGTCTAACGCTGTCATGCCAATACAGTAGTCTTTCTCCATTCGTGACCGTAGCTCACATCGCTTGATATTGGAATAAAAACATATTTTTAGTGGCCTAGTTGTAGAGCACTCAAATTAGAGCTTTTAAAACTTTTACTTTTAAAACTTTAATATTAAAATCTGTAATAGTAAAAAGTAACAAAAAATAAATAAAGAAAAGTATTTAGCAAACCTTGTGTTGAAAAACCTGGTTAGTTGCTAAAGTCGAAACAATCAAGCAGCTAGTTGCAAACACGTAAAGCTTCGTCAAAGATTTGAATTCCATGATCAGCTTCATAAGTTAGAACCAGTTACTTGATTGTTACGACTTGTTTCGTTCGTTGTTAAGAATTTTTAGGCATTACTTTTTTTTTTATAGAGTGGGGATCAGGAAGTAAAATGCTATTGGTTGAGGAACCACCAAGGGAGTATCCAAGTTGTCAATACCGGGGGTGGCTGGTAGTTAAAAATGAGCCTGTTTCCGTTCTTATATATATATATATATATATATATATATATATATATATATATATATATATATATAAGCGGGGGGGGGGGGGGCGGTAGACTTTTTCTAATTCCCAACCCCCCTGAAGAGATGCCTGGAAGAAACACTGATTCTAATACTAACCAAAGCTCATGCAAATTATTAACCCCTTTTGTATTGTAGGTAGGAAAAATTTTTTTTTAAAAATAGTTTTATTTTCTGTTCTGGTAAGATGTGTTTTTTATAATTGATATTCACAAAAAAAAATTAATACTTTGTTGGGCATCCTGGTGTGCTTACAATTCTACTTGCTCCATCGCTTACTTTCTAATAAGACAGGCCTACTAAATGGATTAGGGGGTGTTGTCTGTCACTGTCACACAACAGCTACAACACACATTTGAAATTATGCCAGAAACTGAATTTTAGCCTTATGGTAAACTTTATTTATTATGTAAATTGTAATATTATTGATCTATATAGCCTACTCAATGTTGATCGAACTCAGTATATAATTTAGACTGGAAATAATCTTTTCAGTGACATTTTGAGAGAGATGGTAGACTGAGACAGTGGCGTAGCGAGGTCGGGTGTCACCCGGTGCGGCACTTAATAGTGTCACCCCCTCAGAGGCGTAGCGACTCTTCCCGGGGACAAACTTTCGATTTGCACCCCCCCCCCCACCCCCTCAAACTTTCGATTTGCACCCCCCTCAAGTTTTTCTCTATATATCTTGCTATTTTTTGCCTTGGTGTCACCCGCCTAAATGGTGTCACCCGGTGCGGTCCGCACCCCCCCCCCTCTGGACTGAGGTATGACGTCATTTTAAGTATGAGGTACCGCTTGGCCAAAGCGCTAGACTACTAACCTAAAAGTCTTAAGTTCAGTTCCGTGTTGATTTCACTGAAATGTACCACCCAGCTCTGATATGTACCTAACTCATGTCTAACGAGGATTCTTTACTTTACTTTTTACACAAAAGTTGATAACTTTTCCCCCCACCCCCACCCACGGAGTTGACCGCTCCACTACCCCACTAAGTAGGTACGCCTCTGGTGGGGGAAAAAATTCAGATTCAGGAATTAGCAATTAATACTTCAGCATTATAACAGCTATAAACAGTTTGAAAAACGTGAATGGCATAACGATTCGATGAAAGATTTATTACGTCACTTTCTCAGAAGAAAGACGGAAATAGTTCTACCGCGAAATGACGAAAGGAAAGTCCGTCTCGCAACCAACACTTTCGTCACGTGTTAGAAATATTAGCATTAACAACTAACTAACCATTTGTCCGTTTTCATTTAACAATGTCTTTTTATTTGTAATACTATAGTTAAATTTATTAGATTTTTATCTTATAACAATTAACCTAGGATTTATACCACAAGTAATCGACTAAAATCTATTACGTGTCGTTTTTGCGGCGTAATTGTATTTCATTATTAGTGCTGTCTTCGAAATGCATTATTTGAATTTAGATGTACTTAAAGTACTTACTATGTGTTACTGAGTGGTATTTTCATTAGGATAACTGGTTTAAGCCTGCCTGACAATTAAGGAGTCATCGATTGATGGAGTCAGCACAAAAGAAAATATATAATTTTAGACACCTTGTTCGCGAGCGACAAATTCGGATTAACACTTCCCCCGCACCCCAACCCACCCCCACCCCCACGACCGATGCGGACCGATTTTTTTAGCCCCTATCCCCCTCCCAAATGTTTTTTTTTTTACAGACCATGGTAAACTTCGCTTTACTGTGTAATTATTGGTTTTTACAATAAAAAAACAATGTTTTAAATATTTTAATGTTTGTAACATAACACAAGCTTATGTCCATTTGTTTTCAAAGTTTCAAACACGTGAACATACTTTATTATAAATACCAGCTGTTCACGTGTACACGTGTCTATAAATCAAATTTTACCCCCCCCCCCCCCACCTCCACCTGGGTGACTGCTGACATAACCAGTATCGCTAGCCTAATAACAGGCATACAAAAAATATTATTTGAATTTGTAAAGGCTATAAAAAAAAGTTACAACGTCGAGTAAATCCCAACTAAGTTTGTAGCCGATATAAAAAGGTGAATAGATTTATGTTAAAATATTCAGCTTGGTACATAACACGAGCGGATCAATACGTTTCTTTTATTATGATAAATGTTAAAGTTGGGGTGGACATGATATAAGACCTAAATTTATTAGGTGGATCTTTTATATTTTATTGTTCAATAGGCACGATTGATCCAGCCATACTATGATTCCGTGTGTGTGTGTCTGTGTGTGTGTGTATGCGTGTGTGTTTGCGTGCTTTCGTTCGTGTGTGTGTGTGTGTCTGAATGTATGTGTGTGTGTGGTAAAGTTTAAATAAAATTTTAAGATAAATATCAGTAGTGCTGAGGTCTCTCATTCATAAAAAAATGCAACTGGGTTAACTCTAAACTCATCGGGGCCCACTTCAAAGGTTTACAATCGCAGACTATAATTATAACAACAGAAGTTTTCACTTTAGAGAAACGCGCGCTGAAAAAGACAACAATATAATTTAGTCATAAATGTGGTACACCATTTTTAAATTAAAATGCAACGAACTGTAGCAAATGCATCGTAGAAATGTGTAATATATGACTACCATATATTTCTTATTACTTTTTGTATATCATGCACTCTATTTATTAGCTGTATTCTATATATTATATTTCAACTTTTCGAGCTGTTTTTATTTTATTGTTTTGTTCTTTTTTTTGCGAAGTGGATAGATCTTATCACACAGGCCAAAAACTAATGTGGAAAATGTAACTTATGTGTTGATTGGTCAAATCTGAGTTATTACATGGTCAACATTTACTCAAAGTATGAAGTTAACTTAGTAACATGACTGTTCAGATGAGAATTTCACAAAGGCCCTAGCGTTGATTGATATGTCCGTTAACTTCTACTCTATTTCCAATTTACCTCTATTATTTCTGAAATGAAAGACTTGAGTGGCACAAGGATTTGTTGTAATAAGACTTGAGGTAATCGAAAACTTATCTAGTTTAGCGATAGAGAATAATTGAGTAGGTATTAAATCGAACATGTCTACCTGGCATGGTCATTAAGAAACACCTGATGTGTTATCTCGTTTGCTTTTCTGGTGCATTGGCAAACATAAGCTGAATCACAATACACATACATACTTACGCTCACATACATATACACACATATTCATACACACATGCATACATACATATACCCACATAATCACATACACATACATACACCAATACATAAATACAGACATATATATACACATACATACACATACACGCACATACACATACAGACATACAGGTGCAAATACATATACACACATACATACATATAACCACATACATATACTCATAAATACAAAAATACATAAATACGAGCATGCATACATATATACATAAATACACACAAATACACGCACATACATCAACACCCATTTATTAACACACGTATACATTTGCAAATGTCTGTGAGCTGAATGTGTACATATGTAAATATGTATATGATGTCTATTGTTTATTATTATTGTAATTGCTACCAAGAATACACGCTTGCCTACAACCACTAGAAACGAGGTACTATAGCGACAGACATATCAAATGCGAGCTGACGTAGAGGCCCTCCAGAGAAAACGGAGACGGAATGGTCACACACACAGAAAGCCTGTATCCAGTGTAGAGTCTGTGGAAGGGTTGTACCACTTGATTCACTACCATGTGAGAATAGCACTAACATGTGAGGATACCACTACCATGTGAGAATACCACTACCATGTGAGAATACCACTACCATGTGAGAATACCACTACCATGTGAGAATACCACTACCATTTGAGAATACCACTACCATGTAAGGATACCACTACCGATTGAGAATACCACCACCATGTGAAAATACCACTACCATGTGAGAATACCACTACCATTTGAGAATACCACTACCATGTAAGGATACCACAACCATAGGCCGTCGTTATGCCTTTACATATATCAACGACACAGGCGACAATTAATCGATTTGATGCATATGTTTTTTTTTCGTTCCAATATTTATTAAACTACTGGCCTCATCGATTCTGCTTTTAATTACCGTCCAAATGTACGTCTCACGAATTCACCCTCCCATCTGAGTCACATAGGTCACACACATCCCTTCCACTAAGACGATCAAGACTAGAACTAACTCACACACAATACAAAGCAACCAGTTTGTACCCAAAATGTCATCATCTTTCCTCCGTGTCATCGTCCCATGCGTTCATTATATCTTTCCCCCCAACATTCGTTCGCACCAACATACCCTGATTAAACATACATCATAACATCCAGCATAACAAGACAGGGCAAAAGGAAAATGGGCAGATCAAGGAAGACCTGGAGACGTGACCTGGAAGAGGACACCAAGACGATTGGATACACCTGGGGACAGATGGAGAGACCAGTCTTGGTCAGAGTTGTTTGGAAAGCTTTTGCCATCGGTATATGTACTTAAATTCCCCGTCTCACACAATGGTTATGTTTTATTTTTTAATGAACTTTTTTCATTGACAAATAAAATAATATTACAAACAAATTCTGTGCACTTGAATCTTTTTAATGATAATCAAACGTAACAACAGAAATAGTACTAAATATTTTTACAATTTCTCTAGTCTGTGTGGATGCTGTAACTACCAGGTTGTTACATTCTAAATCATATCCAAAGTTTTTTTCATTCTGCTGTGGCCCAAGTACTGAAATAAGTTAGATTCTAATTAACATGTAAGTCAGGTACACTTATTTAACTGGTCAAATTAACAATTCATTAACATTCAAACAGTTAATTTGTGTTTTTGAATAAAAACCATACACATTTAAAGCCATCAATTTTCTATTTGAACTCACCTTTAAGGCCATTATACTTCTCTTTGAACTCACCTTCAAGGCCACCATTCTTCTATTTGAACTCACCTTTAAGGCCAGTATACTTCTAATTAAACTCACCTTTAAGGCCATTATTGTTCTATTTGAACTCACCTTTAAGGCCATCATACTTCTATTTGAACTCACCTTTAAGGCCACCAATCTTCTATTTGAACTCACCTTTAAGGCCACCAATCGTCTATTTAAACTCACCTTTAAGGCCACCAATCTTCTATTTGAACTCACCTTTAAGGCCACCAATCGTCTATTTAAACTCACCTTTAAGGCCACCAATCTTCTATTTGAACTCACCTTTAAGGCCACCAATCTTCTACTTGAACTCACCTTGTCAGCGTTGTTCTATTCCAACTCACCTTTATTCCTTTGGAACCTACATTTACGACACAAGTACGGGTTTGCAGGTGAGTGAATTTGGGTCGCAGACGAACCCATCAGGGCAGACGGCACAAGCTGGATCTTCCAGCACCAGAGGACTGCAGGCGTCACCTGGTTCTAAAGATAATTGATATTATTTCATTTTTCTGTATCGACTGCTAGTAGTTGAAAAGATGTTTTTTTCTTTTTTTTTTCTTGCAGATAATCTTTTGGAGTAGTTTAGCTGAGAAAATATATTTAAATACTTAATAGAGGCTAAGATCTGCCGACAATTAGATTTAGGGAAGGGTTCACAACGACTTTCAATGTATGATAAAACTCAGCACAGTATTTTGAACTAGCTAGAATTCCGAATCTTCATAAACGGATCGTGCAATACATTACATCAATAGTGTCTAAAGTGCTTTTAGAAACTTTTTAGAAAAAAATCCAGAAAGAAAAGCAGGCTGAATTCGGAGTCAACGGCCTAAGTGGCGTTTAACAAGTTGACACGTATACTTAATTTTGTTTGGGGAAATCTTTTCCAACAATAAAACTAAGAACGTGGAAGATAAAGAACTGTGTAGTTTTTTATGACCTCAATGAAAGCAAATCACAACAGTGTGTGTTTTGAAAATAAATGACAACAAAACGAAATTACCTGAAAGAAAAACTCAGACAGCATTGGGCTACGTTAAAACATATCGTGTATCGTATTTTATCGGATTAACTAGATTTAAAAAACCATAATTATAAATTATTTTCCCTTACTGAGAAGAGTCCTGCACACGTCACAACATCCACAGAAACCGCCCTTGGGTACTATTTTCCCGTTGCATACGTCCGCCGTCACATCGGTACAAGGCATTGTATTGCATATGCCTGGTGTACATACAATGGCATGACAGGCGCCGAAAAGGGCCAGGAATGATACCAGAACACACAGAAACATCTTGTTCATGCTTAAAATAAACCAATGTTGAAATAATTTAAGATAAGTTTTGCAATATATTTCGAAAAAATAGCATTATGGTTCAGCTAACAAAATCCAGCTTCATTAGCAATGCATGTTAGAACCCATCGTCATTTGTAATCAACTTTTGTGTTACTATAATAAATAAAAATACATCAAGAAGTGAAAAAACTCTTATCATGTTGTTTCAAGTGGCCCCCCTCCCCCCGAGAGAAAAATATCTGAAAGAAACACTGGTTACAAATCAACAATTACAGAATTAAATAATTAGATACATAACATCTGTTGTGTTTTAACTTGTGCAACGCATATTAGTGCAATCATACAAAGCTCAAAAATCTTATCGTAATTTCAAACAAACAGTAATATCGTAACTATAGTAAAATTTCAAGCAATGTATTTTTGTGTATTGATAAGGTAGTTTGATTTAAAAACCTTAAGACTTACTTGTTGGAAGATTATAACACAGCGTCTAAAATGGCACAGAAAATGACTGCTACTGAAGTTCCTCGTGGCAAAATGTTAAATGCAGCAAACGATTAGCTTAGTAATAGCCTTTTAGCAAAAACATTATCAGGGGCGTAGACTTATGTTTAAAGAGCATTAATACTTTTCTGTACGCATGAGAGACAGCTAAAATTAATTTTATCTTTTCAATTATTGTTTTTCCAAATTTGTTGTTAAAAATACTTTTTTTAATGTATTTCGACTCTCTGCTCATTTAAAACATATGACTTACATTATGAATTAATTTTTCAATTAATGAAACTGTGAAATACTTTACCCCCCACCCTCCCCCAACCACCCCGGAAGATCTATTCCGCCACTCCTTTCCCCCTCCCGATAACATCAAGAAACACTGCTAAAAAATAAGCTTTCCCCTTGTGGCCGAACTACTTTTTTTATAATCTGCTACATTAAAAAAAATTACTAGATATTTCACGTATTAATTAAATTATTTAATTTTCTTGAAAGATGTTTCTAATTTCGGCGTTTTCGATTTTTCTTTAGTAGTCACAACATTACTAACCCCACCTCCTGAATGAAACGTTATTTAAATAGAGAATATTTTATTTGTATCAGTGCCCATCCTCCCTTCTCGAAAATATAGTCCTCCCACCCCACGGGGAAAAAATACAGGGAAAAAGCACTGGCCTAAAGACAAAGTGTGTGAGGTGAGGGGGGGGGGGGGAGTTAGGGGGGGGAGGGTCAGATGAATCTCTGAATCTCACTTGAATATTTGCTACCTGAATGTCTGAACAAATAAAATGTGACGTACACGTTGGATAATGTCCTGATGTAATTAAAATCTACCTGTTATCGTCATTTAACCAACCACATATTTTTTAAACTCTAATTAAAAAATATTTAATTTACCGAATTCGTTCGGGTCTCATTTAAATGGAACTTTAACACAGGCACTTGTATCTTTGAATTTACAATGTACGGTAAAACAATTATTCCATGTCCATGTTATTTCAAGAAAAATGTGATCCGACTTTGCAGATAAGCTCCTAGCAAATTAAAATTTTTATTGCATTTGCAATTTATTTGACAACACAATTACTTACCACCTGCCCAGTAAATTGCATTTGCAGAAGCTAGATCGTTTTATAAATGTATAATATATATATATATATATATATATATATATATATATATATATATATATATATATATATATATATATATATATATATATATATATATATATATATATATATACACCAACGTATACATATGTGTTTACATGTGAAAGTATGACTTCGTGTCAGTATGTATATGTATGTAATTGTGGTATATCTGTGATAATAGTAACATATGACAATTTAGCCATAAAAAAGCCTATACAGTCTCTACTATGGCTAATTCAACTATACTGGAACGCAATCAATCACTAGTATCAGAGGCGTATCCAGGTTTTCGTTGTAGGGGGAGCGAAATGAGCAAAAAAAGGCGCCGAATTTTTAGCACGTTCTATATACATGTATTATATATATATATATATATATATATATATATATATATATATATATATATATATATATATATATAAGTTTCCAAAAAGGCGCCACTTGGCTGAAAATGGCCAGAGGGGGAGCGGCCGCTCCCCCTGCTCCCCCCCTGCGTACGCTACTGACTAGTATCATTAACAGGTTTTGTTGTATTTTTTGGTTAGGCCATTAAGATTTAGTCTCTCAATTTGTTAACTTTAGGTGTTTACTTTTGTGCCGTCAAACTGTTTCTATTGGAACTCATCTTGAAGCCCACCAATCTGTTTGAGCTCAACTTGAAGCCCACCAAACTGTTTGAGCTCAACTTGAAGCCCACCAAACTGTTTGAACTCAACTTGAAGCCTACCAATCTGTCTGAGCTCAACTTGAAGCCCACCAAACTGTTTGAACTCAAGCCCAACAAACTGTCTGAGCTCAACTTGAAGCCCACCAGTCTGTTTGAGCTCAACTTGAAGCCCACCAAACTGTTTGAGCTCAACTTGAAGCCCACCAAACTGTTTGAACTCAAGCCCAACAAACTGTCTGAGCTCAACTTGAAGCCCACCAAACTGTTTGAGCTCAACTTGAAGCCCACCAAACTGTTTGAACTCAAGCCCAACAAACTGTCTGAGCTCAACTTGAAGCCCACCAGTCTGTTTGAGCTCAACTTGAAGCCCACCAAACTGTTTGAGCTCAACTTGAAGCCCACCAAACTGTCTGAGCTCAACTTGAAGCCCACCAAACTGTCTGAGCTCAACTTGAAGCCCACCAAAATGTCTGAGCTCAACTTGAAGCCCACCAAACTGTCTGAGCTCAACTTGAAGCCCACCAAACTGTTTGAGCTCAACTTGAAGCCCACCAAACTGTCTGAGCTCAACTTGAAGCCCACCAAAATGTCTGAGCTCAACTTGAAGCCCACCAAACTGTCTGAGCTCAACTTGAAGCCCACCAATCTGTATGAGCTCAACTTGAAGCCTACCAATAGGTTTTTATTTGCACTCACCTCAACTATATTCGCGTGCTTGGAATTCCTCGTAGCAGCTTAGAGATGCAGGATTCTCCAGGTTCTAGGGAGAATTGTGTTTTATCTTTCTAAATTTGTTTCATGTGTCTGAATCAAGTTATAATAGCATAGATGAGAACATGTTGTTTAATTGATACTTTAGACTACTATTTTTTTAATAGATTAGTATAGAATAAAATACTTAAGATTTATAAAAATTTGCGGAAAATAAGAGCACGTAGAACTGCCAAGCGTTTTCTTACTTAAAAACAAAAAGAAAAAAGAACTTGGACTACTTTGCAATGTATTGTAGGTTATTGTTACCAGTGTGATAATTTAATCACTTTAATTCTATGAATATTTTGTTTGTCTTATTTAAAAATTTAAGTTTAGCGTAGCTCTAAAAATCACCCGACGTCTTCAGGGTACAATTTCACCTGTGGAAAAGTACGAAACTTAAATAGATATTGTGATTTTAGTCGAGATTTGATATCATGGATGATAAACTGCAATTATTTTTATAATAAATTCAAAATGTTTGCGCAATTTAAAAATCTATAGAAAACATAAATTTAAAGTAAAGAAAAAAAAACATTCTCAGCTTGATATCACATATTCTGTGAATCAGCTTTCTAAAAAGGCGATCAATTCCCCTTACTCAGGAAACACAGACTGAGGTCACAGCATACACAGTAGCCGCCCTTGGCTACAAATTTCCTTTTGCAAGTCTCCGCTGTCGTTTTGGGACAAGGTGTGTGGATGCACGTGTCAGGTGTGCAAACAATGGCGTGACTGGCACCGAACTGTGCAAGGAGTAGTACAGCACTTTAGCAGAAACTTCTTGGTCATTCCTAAAAAAAATTAAAGTTTCAAATAATTTACATTTCAATTTTCAAATCTGGCTTAATCAAACGTTATTATCGTTCTAATTTTAATATATGTAGGCCTACTGCATATAAACCTACCCCGATCGTTGATTGACTTATCAGTGGTGTTTGAAAGTAATCGACAAAACATTTTCTCAGTAAACTTCTAAATTTTACAGTTGGTGTTTTCTCGTCAGCCTCCACCCCCCCCCCCCCGCCCACCTTTTGTCGTGATTATCAATTTGTACTTAAAAAAGGCTTGGTAACTCTAAATAATAAATAGTCGAACAGTAGAAAGCATTTTTCTTCTATATAATTTGCGATTTGTGTCTTGTTGTCACCCCCTGCCCCAATGTGTCACCCGGTGCGGTCCGCATCCGCCTCGCGATGCCTCAAGTTTGTAAATTAGCTGTGTGCTATTTAAATCCCATTTGCATTCATTAAAGCTTCCATCGCTTATCTCCTCTTCACGAGATAGAAAAATTTATGAAACAAATACAGCATAAAAAATATAAACTTTAACAATTGTTCGACTCCTTCAAAGCTACAGTGTGTCAATCGCTAACACAACCCCCTACCTTAAATAATGCATGAATCAAATCCTGCTGCGGCATATAGAAAATCTTCGAATGCCTTTGCTATTGTATGCAATATCATGTTTGCCTATTCAAGCAACTAAGACACAGAATATCAACCAGAACCATAACCAGGCAAAAACTGTAAACTTTATTTGATTTCCACAGTGTATTAATTGAAACAAGTGGAAATCAGTAGGCTATTAAGGCGAAACTTCTAACAATTCGGTTAAAGTTTTTTAAAAAGAATTAGACAAACAGACAATATACATATAAAATAAATTTTAAAAATATCTGTTTTCTGTCGTATTTATAAGTAAAAAACAATGTAATATATAAATTAAAATTTTTACTCATAACGAAAACATATGACAGATTTATGATTTTTTTAGCCGATTTTTTTTTGTTTTTGTTACTTCCCTTTACTGCAAGTGATGCATATTGTTTTGCTATGTGTTTTATCGTGTATTGTGTCTTTCCGAAAATGGTTTGCTTGCATTGTTACTTTAATTGCACAATATATATATATATATATATATATATATATATATATATATATATATATATATATATATATATATATATATATTTATATATACATACATATATATATATATATATATATATATATATATATACATATATATATATATATATATATATATATATATATATATATATATATATATATATATATATATATATATATATATATATATATATGTGTGTGTGTGTGTGTGTGTGTTCTCTGAAAATACTTCCAAAGCTGCAACACTTATACTTGTATGTTATATTTATATTTAGTCTAAAAATTTGCCACTTGTAATTTTTTTACATTATTTTATCAATCTTTTATTTTTAAATTATATATCAAATAATAACATGTTATAATGTTTCAAATGTTCCATATATAATAAAACACCGCTCGAAATATGAATATAATTGAAGTAATTACATTTTGCACAATTTCTTCATAGTATACATTCTGTCAATGTTTTAGAACGAAATTAAATATAAAATAACTTTTTTTTTAATAAAATATTTTTTTTAATCTATAGTTTTATTTACAATTATGTGAATTACTATTTTTATCAATAGAAATTTGTTTAAATGAAAACAATATTAACCAAAATATTATTATGTTTTAAATTAAATTTAAATTAAAGTATAAATGTATTAGCAAGGTTATAATCATAAGAAATTCGAACAAATTTTTTTCAATTCTACGTTCATAAAAATATTAAAAACATGTTGAACATTTAAATATGATTAATTTAGCAACACTTTTTTTTATCTGAATTGTGCCATAGCAGTGTTTACTATGGTCTATGTAAGATAAAGCAGCCATTGTTTATTGAAACTGTTCTATTAATCGTGTTTGTCAGAAATGTTGTTGTCTGTTCGATAACAGTACATTACCTCTGTTGACTAATTACTTCTAAATGTTTAATTAAAGTTATTTAAAAAGCTAGAATCGCTAGAGTTATAATCGACAATGCTCGCATGTGGCCTATCTTGAAAAGATATCACTGGTAGTTGTATGCCCTCTACTATGTCTTGTAGTCTCAACCATTTGGGGCGCTACATGTATTGTTTTATTGTTATATGTATATATATATATATATATATATATATATATATATATATATATATATATATATATATATATATATATATATATATATATATAACCTATATGTCTATGCGTGCGTGCGTGCATATGTGTGTATGTGTGTGTGTGCAACCTTTCTAGCTCAGCAGTATTGAGTATGTTATAACAGATTCCAGGAAAGTGCAAACGTGCCTGTTATTTGATATCGACCGGTGTACATTATACATTTTCTCTGGAAACCAAAGCGTAAGAATGCATTGAGAAAATGTGTGTCCTCCAGTTGTGTGGCACACAGCCACGGCCAGTGCCGGCAGACCGTCACAATCCGTCACGTGACCCGGGCAAGGTTCATGGGCTACAGCGCTATGAAAACTGATCAATGAAACGTTTCTCGTATGACTTTTTCTCTTGTTTAGACAACAGAGAAGTAAGTCAGACAGGAACATTTGACGTAGTGTTTGTGTACGGAATGTGGGGAGTGATTTATGACGAACTTAGTTCAGATATTTTATCAGACATTAGCTGATTCATTTAAAGTTTGCGTCAACATTTAAATATGTGCTATTGGAATAGAGTTTACGTTTGTGGGTAATCGGTGTATGTGTGATTGCGTGTGTGAAGTTTTGTGTTGAGAGCGGGTTGCAATTCTAAAAGTATTGAACTACACATAATTATATTAATCTTTTAATTTTAAAAAATTAATTTAGCATTTCTTTTTGGTCAACACCAAAATGTATTGTAGGGCCTATAGTTTAGATAAAAAAGGGGTCTAACACCATAGATATTGTTTACCATTTTAAAAAAAAAATTGTGTTATATAAGATAAATAAGGTGACAAAAAGATATATTGTATAATGATATCAGTTAAAGATGAATTAAAATATAAATATCTTTTGTGTTTATACACACGATTGCTTGGGCAATAAGTATGTATCTGTTTATCGCCCCTTGATGTAACGATTCACAAAATCAGCTCGTCTAATTTTTAAAAATCTACATTTATTTTGTAACTGACTTGGCAATTGGAAAAGTTATTTACATAGGTGAAAGTATCTACAGGGGATATGAGCGGATTTTCTTTAACTTGAGAGACAAAACAATTATCAAAAATGGTATTCGAAAGAAAAAATGCATGCTTCGTTTTTAAATGATGTTGATATTAGACTGATGGATTCGTCTACACGTGTAAACGATGTGTTTTTAGCGCTTCTCTATTAGTTGCGCAGTATTATTTCTGTAGCTTTCGTGTATTTATGCCCCATTGCCCATAAAAATAAACCGGGAGTGATCTCCCCTAAACTTCCTCGAATATTCTTATATAACACCATATATAACAATATATATAACATTAACAATCGAACCTCGCAGAAAAAAAAAGAATTGCACACCAAGTGAAAGCCAAATAAAATGATAATAATAGTGCAGACTATTATTATTTCTTTATAAATTCACATTCTTTTTTTTTTTTTTTTTGAGAAATCGGAAATATCTTAAGTTACTACTTTCGGTCAACGGAAGTTACTCAAAATTTGACAGAAGGCAGAGAAAAAAAAATCGCGATTTCTTTTTTTTTTTGCACGATTACACTACTTCCTCTATACTTCTTATACGAGAACGTAATAATATAATCTAAAATTTGGAAAATGTAATTCTTGTTTTAAAAGTATGTATAGCTACATTGAAGCTAAATTCAAAATGATAACAAGCAATTTTTGCGTAATAATAACGAAGTCAGCCAAACTCTAAGCAGGTCACAATTGGCTGTGTCTCTACATTATTTATAATCTTTGTGTTCTAACAAATATTTAAATAACAATTCATCCGTGCATTTCTCCTTTATTTGACTTTCCCAACGAATGTTTTTAAATTTTCCATCGACTGCGTAGAAGTGTAATAACTAGAATCATCGGCTGTTAGAGAAATATGGTGTCGGAAATATATTTGTAAAAATATTTACGGAAAACTACTTGTACATAGCACACACTTTCTGAATGTGTGTGTTAAATGAGTGGGTGTCTATGTTAAATGAATTTTTATAATATATATTTATTTTTTAAAAAATTCAAGCAAAATAAATGTTTATTATATATTACGATTAAGTTATATGATTTACACAATTATATGATTTACAATTTATAAAACAAAAACACCATTTATAAATAAGGTAGCATAGATTAGCATCAGTACCAAAAGTATAACCTTTAATTGTAAGAAAGAGAAAACAATTTAAACGTAATATAGCACAATAGTTATGTAATAAATACCGTATACATCTTTCAGAGAATAATAGTATATGAATAGGACGAACTAAAATACATGCTGCTGACTTAAAAAAATTACCAAATAAAAAAAAAATAAAAAAATAATTTTCACTAAGTATGTCTAACAGGAGGTGTGGAAAGTGAGGTGTCTAAACGTAAGCTGGGGTGTGGAGCTGGGGTTTTGGAGTGGGTTTTAAGGTTTACGATGTTATAGGGTATGAAAAAGCAACGAGGCAAGAATGGTATTGTCTTAAACTGTAAAGCTATTATTGGACTTTTTTGTATCATATTCTAAAATAAACCGGGAGTGACCTCCCCTAAATTTTCTCGAATATTATTTTATTAAAAAACAGGGGATGGGAACTCGGGATATAGACATGAATTTTAATCCATTTTAAATACTTAAACTTTTAAAAATAGAATAAATCTCGTAGATAAAAGAATTGTACACCTGTGAACGCCAAATAAAACGTGCATAATAGTGCGGAATATTATTAGTACTTTATAAATTTACATTCGTTTTTGAGAAAACGGAAATAGCGTAAATTAGTACTTTCAATCAACGGAAATTTGACAGAAGGTAGAGAATCAGATCTTTTACTTACATATGAAATTTCATTTATCTATCTGAAATAGTATTCAAGTTATAGGCTTTTTAAAAATTCAAAGTAGAAAAAGTACCACTTCCGGTTATTGGAAATCGCTCAAAAGTTGATCAGGATCTACGATTTTGATAAAATACTTATATATGAAATTTCAACAACCTAGCTGTAACGGTACTCAAGTTATCATGTTTACACACATACACACACACACACACACACACCGACATACGGACAGAATTGCAAAGTCAAGTTTTTACGACTCGATAACGCATAAAACGCCAAAATGTTTATATATTTGTATTTATAATTTTTGCCTGATTAAAATAAGTCCTCTATACTCCGGATGTGATGAAGGACTGAGGAGTAAAACGGTGAAAACTGTCAAAATTTCTTGTTATTTCTGTGCACGATTACAATACTTTCTCTATACTTCGTATTTACGAGAAAGTAACAAATATTATGTTGTAAAAGCTAAATAGTCGGTATATCAAGACTGAATGGTGTATTAAACTAAACATAACATTACACATAATTGTTAGAAGATCAGTTTTAAAACATTTTCGAATACATTTCAATTCCAAACTAATTATTATCGTGTGGACAACCAATCTTATTAATATGTTTAAACATACTGGCATGGCCAATGTCAACCTTCATTTTTTTATTTAAACAATCAACTTTCAATTTTAGCATTAAAAAATTTAAATTACATTCACCTTAAACGAGAATTACCTTCACAATAATTGATTCTCTTTTGTATCTACAGCACGTTAAATCTTCAATTACTTAAATATATGGCTAAACGTCAATGTAAAGGATTATCACAAGTGACATATTCATTGCTAAAGCACAAGCAAAATAAATAAACTGGCTACAGGCAATTACCCCCCCTGTCAATTATCCTTCTATGTAATTACCCCCACAACTATATATATATATATATATATATATATATATATATATATAACAATCTAAATGTACAAACATGAATAAAGTTTAAAATAAGTAACATAAATATACATTTTTAAATTTTTATTTTCTGAAATAAAAAAAACAAAAAGGAAAACTTACAAACATTCAAAAATATATACAACAAAATCTAAATGAACTTACATGAATAAAATTTAAAAAAACTGACAATATAAAATAGTACATTTCTGAATTACAAAATGGAGGAAAACTTACAGACATTTAAATTTGAATACTGTAAGCTATCCCTCTTAAATAGACCATATGATTTATGTTGGCATAGTCCTTAACGATGTTAAAAATACGAGAATTGATGTTACGATATTTTGTTCTTGGTGGTTCTACTGGATGTCCGCCAAGCCGCTGACCGATGACCACTTGATGAAGCGCCAGACTGTGCTTTTTTTTAATTTACGATAAGATTTTTCCGTGTTGGTACGTGCTCTGCAAGTTGTAAGATTAACGGTTTGGGATTACTGTTCGAATTTTGCTGTAGTGTGTGTTTTCAACTTAGCATTTTTAGTTCTTAAAGAAATTATTTTTGATATACACATCAGTTAAAACACAAAACTCATTATAATGCAAGTAATACAAAAGCCGAATTTGAGTCCGTAAAACGTCACTGAATCCACTCAGCTCTAATGAGTACCTTACTTTTACTTATTTTTTTATTTCTTTATGGACATTACCGACTCATGACCTGATGGCTTGGTGTTTTATGGTATTTTTTTTTTTGGCAAAGTTATGCGAGTTTGGAATAGCCAGCAACAGCTGGGAACATAAAACTTAAATGCTAACTATGCTACTTCTTTATAACAACACGGAGCTAAAGAAGAATCATAAAAGCAGAGGCGTAGGGACCCATACCGGAGCCCCCCCCCCCCCCCACTCTCCATTCAAACTTTGCTATTCACGTTGTCGACTCCCCTTATTCAGAGAATCAATATGTTAAGCTGAGTAACAGTCTATCTTCTTAACGTCGACTGTACGTAATGCAGTTACGCAGTTCAGAACGGGTTTTCATTTTTATTCTACTCCGCTTGGCGCCCCCTTGAGGTCGGCGCCCGGGGCGGACGCCCCACCCGCCCTCCCCATCTATGTCTCAGCATAACAATGTATTTTAACAATAGCACAACACATGAAAGCCTGTAGTTAGTTGTGACGAGATAAAGGGAAACAACCCCAAACTTTATGTCTATTACTATATACTATATATAGTATATAGCTTTATAGAGAGGGTGGTAGTGTTCATTGTTGTCGTAGCTACACATTGTGTTAGAGGGCAGCAGGTTTCTACAAGTGTGTCGCAGCTACGCCTTGTCTTTAAAAGTAGCAGGTTTTCTTTTTTTACTGTGTGTCGCAGCTAAGTGGTGGAACTAGAAAAAAAACGGCTCCCCCGCAAAAATATTTTTAGCCTCCCCCCCATATATATATATATATATATATATATATATATATATATATATATATATATATATATATATATATATATATATATATATATATATATATAAATATATATAAATATATATAAATATATATAAATATATATATATATATATATATATATATATATATATATATATATATATATATATATATATATATATATATATATAAACAAATAAATAAATAAATATATATATATATATATATATATATATATATATATTTATATATATATATATATATATATATATATATATATATATATATTGGTAGATTGCTTCATTATATTTTAGATTAAACTATAATGAATTAATAACCACCCAGAGACAACTAAACACACACAAAATGTGTCCAAAGTCCTAACTAATTTCGGGCCTACAATGTTCGTGTAGCATTTTATCTGAAGTTAATCTGAAACAACTAAATCGGTCAAAGTATATAGCACGTAAGCTAGATTTGTGAATGTTTTCTAGCGTTCTGTATAATTTTTTATTTATTTGTTTTTATTTTATTAATGTTTAGTATATAGTTTTTTATAGCTATATCCATATATAGTAAGTATTATTATTAATTAAGAGAAATAATAGCTTTTAAATTCAATTAGTACAAAACTATTAAAAGGATTTTAATGTTCTCCCCTTTTAGACTATTTAAAGAAAGGCAAGTAACGGAAGGTAGTGTGAACGTTTGCCTATATTTCACACTACAGCTGATGTTGATTTTTTAAAATATTTTTCTACCCAACATTGTGTGTTAGTTAATATAGAACAATCACTAATATAGTCGATCTGGTTTTTTTTTTTACAAAATTACTATTAAGGTGCACGGAAAAGACTATTTATTAAAATAAGTTCATTAATTTTTGGGCCCCTAAATGGCTTAACCCCCCCCCCCCTACCTCATTGTGGGGTCTGGCAGCATGGTAGTTCCGCCCCTGTCACAGCTACAACGCGGGTTAGAAGATATCAGGGCTCTTCGTGTGCTAGGCCGTGACGTCTTGTGTACGTGTATGTGTATGTGTATATGTATGTGTATGTGTATGTGTATGCGTATGTGTATGCGTATGCGTATGCGTATGCGTATGCGTATGCGTATGCGTATGCGTATGCGTATGTGTATGTGTGTGTGTGTGTTTGTTTGTGTGTGTGTGTGTGTGTGTGTGTATGTGAGTATGTAACCAATTTATTGTATGCAGCATTGATCATAGGAGATAAATAAAAAAAATAATCGTAATTGATTTCATGTTTAAATATTTAAAACGTGGCTTATTGGGTATTATAGGGATACTTTACAATGTACTAACCAATACAAGGACATATTAGATGAAGAAGCTCTTGGAAAATTTATTTTAGAGGACCTTAATGGGGTGTTAATATAATTGCTGTATACTTTCCCTTTTATGTACCTTTTTATATGACACCCATCAGAAGATTGTTCGTTATTTAGTCTATCTATATATAAAATTCTCTTCTGGGAGACGCTAGAAAACAAGCTGTAAGCGCGCTCCCTACCACCTCACCCCTACATGGTCTGCTGAGCTGTGTTTCACGCTAAATATTTACAATCGTAGAGCGGGTTTAGTGACGGCTATTAGGGGCAGATAATTTAGTTTGAAACTATTTTAAACTTATGGGAGGTAAATAAGATGAGGCCGCTTTCACGGAGGGGGGGGGGGTGGGGGGGTTGTTGGGTGTAGGGTAGGGGTTGTGGAAAGGAGGGTGGGGGTAGTATCGTTCTTAACGACCTACTGATAGTGTTTAATTAAAGCAAATATTTTCAGTGGCAGCATTAGTACTGTCGAATTCACAAATTATGAATTACTGAAAAGTAGAAAATAAAACAACTAAATAGCGGCGTATGATATGCCGCGGGTCGGCTCGTATTATTTATTTCTGATGTCCGGGATAACTGTGCCAAAGCTATGTTCAAGTATTATTAGGTTGGTTCTGTGCTCTTTGTTTTTAAGCACCTCTTGTCAATGCTGAGTTCAATATGTGGAAAATTTGGTTATATTGCTTGTTATTGGCTATAAAGAAACAATGCGCGTACATATTAATGTAGGTAACCGAATAGTGTAGTGTTACTGATCCATTCCACATGTAGGCTAAACCATTCATAGTCGATATTCAAGACTAACTTATAGGAATATGAGATAATTAGCAAGCTCGATCAAATGCAATAGGTTATTAGTCCCATGAGTATTTGTTTAAAAAATCTTAATGAGCGTGGCTGTTTTACTGCTAATTACTCGCGTGGCGAATAGATACAAAATTCAACATACGTGAAGGACATTTAAATAAGATGCAGCCTCCTCCTCTGGACACCTATGCAATTCAGTGGGCATAGCAAGGGCACATAATTGTAAAGTTGTATTTTTTAACAAGACAATGAAGAAACATCAATAGCAAGAGTTTCTATAGAAATATTTTCGTGATTTTAATTCATATCAAACTCTCCAACTCATTGTCTATCACTGACTTAAAGGTTACTATAGCAATATTAATATGCAAGCATAACTCAAAAATAAAACATAAAAAGCGGGGTATTCTAAGTTATATTATATTTAGAAAAAAAAATGACATAAAAACGACATAATTAATATATTAATATATTCGACAAGTACAGGCAAAGATTAAGCATTGTATTATATAATCAATGATTGTAAAGTCGTGATTTATATAAAAACTATATATTTACTAACTACTGAATTTTTAAAAAGAATGTAAATGTAACAATAAGAGAAATCATAATTTTATCCCTAGTAGTGAGAAATAGTCAATAGCAATACTGGACAACCCTCTTCAAATATGAAATAATATCTAAATTAATGTATGCAAGATTCTACATTTTTTAAAAACACAATTTAGGCCTATGTGATTAAAAAGCGTAGGCTATTTCTTTTTTTTTTAAATTGGTGATACACTTTTTAAAAAATAAAACTTCATTTTTTTTTATATATTTTCATTTATAAATTTCATTTACATCTGTTCATAAAGCAATACAAATATGCATTTTTCTAGCGTTTGGTGAAAAATAAATACGCCTCATTTGCATTCTCAGCAAAGCCTTAGTTACCATTATCCCATATTTCATTAATGTTGGATTATGATATTAAAAAAATAAAAAACGATTAAACATTTTCGACATGCAAATACAAATTTAATCAATAAAAAATGCTATTTGCATTCAATAAAGTCGTAAGCTAATGATTTAAAAAAACAGAATACAAAAAAAGAATAATGATAGTTTATAGAAGTTGATATTAATAATAGTGCAGTTATACCAACAATTAATTGAACAGATAAGCATTTTTTTTATTTAAAAAAAATGATTTTCTTAAGCATAATAACTAAATAAAACGCCTGAATAAATGTATGTTGCTCCGATTTGTGAAACAAAATAAAAGCAAACATGGTCGTTTTGTTGTTTACCAGTTCATTTCGGCACAACAAATCATAAGCAATATACACGAACTCAATTTCACTACTGTTTCAAATTTTTAAAGTATATAACTGGCATGGGCGTAGCAATGTGTATTATATGTATTAATACACAGGTAATCAAACATTAGTGATGTCGACTTGGTCTTGGTCTCAAAAATGTTTTTATTGACATAGCAACTTACAGACGCATACCTTAAATAAAACATTTTCAACCTAAATTTACTAATTATATAATCTTGTTCTCCAATATTAGGCAAAAAATATATTAAATTATTAAATTTCCATTTACGACCTGGCGAAACACAGCAGGTGAAGTAGAATCCACAGGTTTCTATGACCATACCATGCGAAGGGATAGTGTGGTCAGCACAACGCCAAGCTGCCTTTACTTTTCCTTAATGAGTCCGTCATCAGAGCTGGGTGGACTCATTTACTTGCTACTACAATAGCCAGATACACGTTTTCGAGACCTTCGGGTTAGCAGTCGAACGCTCTAGCATTTGACCACGCCTTCCTACAATGCAACTCATCAATTTCACTAAATTTATAACAAAATTTGTTGGTTTTTTTTAGTGTAAAATATATATAACATTTGAGCTTTTGTCTAATTAAAATAAATTTAATAGTATTTCTCTTTTTATTTTAATTATAACATTACAATCATGCATTCCACACAATAACGTCTCATTACTGAGAGAGGTTTAACAAATTTTAAATAATTAGCCAAAAAATAAAATTATTGTTACTTGTGTTACAAATAAAAATGTAAACGAAAAACATTATCAATGTACTGATTCAAAAATCAATAATATAGTTTCACAGTTGTGTAGTCTTAAATATAATTTTAAAAATTTAACAAAACAAAAATAGCACTATAATTTCTTGGCCGATTTTTTACGCTCAACTTTAAAACAATGCCAACGTAGCCCGTACTTGTACTTCTGTCGTCTGTAAGTTAAAACATAAATCAACTTTGTGCGCTTTGTATAAATATGCAGAATAAAATAAAACGTATCAAACTGCTCAGGGTCGAATGATATTCTGGCTAGAATGATAAAAAATAATTGATAAAACTAACAATAGTGAGTGAATAAAATGAATTAATAAAATGTGTAGTTTGTTAACGGTAGGCAAGGTAATTAAAAAGAAAACTCTGTCGGGTTTATATGGATGGTGAATGAATAGTTGTGTGTGGATCGTGGGGTTAGTGTGTAGTATTAGTTGGCTAATTTAAAGAAACCAGGGCACTAATAGGCTCTTGTAAATAGAGAGGCTATCTGGAAGTTAATGAGCCACTATGGAATACCCAAAAAATTTATATCTATCACACAGAAACTATATGAAGACTCCACCAGTCAGGTAATACACAAGGGAAAACTAACAAAACCATTCACGGTGACGATGGGAGTAAGACAGGGATGTATGCTATAGTCATTGATATTCTTGATGGTAATCGACTTGATCATGCTGAAAACCACAAAAAAACACGAAACAGGAATCCAGTGGAGTTTTAACAAAAGGCTGGAGGATCTTGATTTTGCCGATGACATATGCCTACTATCTCACAAGCATCAACACACGCAAGCCAAACTAAATCGGCTATCTGAAGAAGCCTCCAAAGTTGGACTAAAATTCAATAAAAATAAAACAAACACATTCACATATCTGGGAAGCGTGATCAATAAGGACGGGGGAGCAGACGCGGACATAAAATGCCGTATCAACAAGGCTAGATGTGCCTTCAACTCACTGCGCCCGATGTGGAGGTCCACGGCCCTGTCACTCCGGAGCAAAATTGGGATTTTCAACACAAATGTCAAGGCAGTGCTGCTCTATGGCTCGGAGACTTGGAGGGTCACGAAGACAAATACTGATAAGCTACAGGCTTACGACAAATGCTTACGACATATACTTAAAATAAGATGGCCAGACAAAATATCAAACAAAGACCTGTGTCGAACTTTAAAGCAACAGCCAATAGAGACAGATATAACGGCCCGAAAATAAGGATGGATCGGACACACATTAAGAAAAGAAAAAGAAAACATCACAAGGCATGCTTTGGACTGGAATCCCTAGGGAAAAAGGAGGGTGGGCCGGCCAAGGAAGACATGGAGAAGAACGGTTGAAGAATAGGCGAAAACAGCTGGGCACACATGGGCACAGATAAAGGGGGCAGCCCAAAACCGAGTCCGATGGAGATGTGTGGTTGCAGCCCTTTCTCCCCAGGGGCCACAAAGGAATGATGATGATGATGATGATGAATAGGCACTACTTCGTGGCAGCTCAATTAGGTTTCCTCGGCAACTTTTGAGCCGGAAGATCCAAAAGTTACAATTTACAAAACTTCCCACTTTCTAAAGAGCCACTAACATTTTTATTTCAATATTTTGGCATTTGATGTGGTTTAGGTATAGGCCTACTATATATTTGATTTTTTTATTTATGTGACACGGAAATACCGGTTCAGGATTTGGATTCCCAGCAGCCATGGTCACATAAAAACCGCGTGTGGGGGGGGGGGGGTCAACGCCGGGCCTCTAACCGAAATTGTGGACGTTAGCGTTTTCGGACATGGGTTTTTTATGTGCTTCGGCGGGTGAGTCGTAGTTTTCCGTACCCCGCCGAATAGGGACTTCCGGGTGGCCAGGTTAGTAAACTTCTACTAACGGGCTTGGATATCGGTTTGATTACCGTATTGGTTGCTTCGGTCTTTTGATCTTAACAGGATTATATTCCACTCCACTGAACGCAGGGTAAACTCGTATTGCACCGTCAGTACCCGGCACACCCGTAGGAAGCTAATCGCTAAAATACAACGTCTCTTAGGTCAAATTAATTATTACTGACTGAGAATTGCATTCAGTAGTTATTACATTCCCCACTTAACGATATTAAAAATAGACGCAACTTGCGCAGTGGAAAGAATGGAACCGTCGTCACGTGGCTGTCCATAGCACGGCTGAGGGGCTGAGCCAGGTGCCCAAGCGGCTTTCAGCTGTCCCCTATTCATAGTGTTCTCTGATGAGTGTTTTTATCGTGTTTAAATAAGTTTTTCTTTATAATATTTTAATGAGTTTTGAAAATGAAATGATATATTAATTAATATGTGTGCATGGAACTCGAAAGCCGAATCTAGACACCTAAAGAGCTGCATGCGGATTGCGAGCCATAGGTTGCCGACCCATGGGCTAGGTCCTCGCCTATGGTGGGTAGTGGGGTGTTTGGTTCAGGGTGTGATTCTTAGTGTCGTGCGGAGTGGGGTGGAGAGATTTGCGTAGTAGGTTTTTCGGTCTGCTCAGCGTGTGTGGTATATATGTCTGTTACGGTTGTATAGTGAGAACTAGTGTGTATGATGTGAGATGAGTGATTATTTGTGTGTCGTGGGCAAGTCGGCATAGTTTTACTATCGGGTATAGGAAGTATGGCGAGGAGAATGGGAGTGTAAGGTGGGGTGCATCGGGGTTCGAGTAAGTGTGGGGTAAGATGTTGTTGTGTTTTCTTTTTACTACTGTGTCATACTATATTTTTCTAAGATCTACTTTATTTTACTACATTTTTCCGTACTTTAGTCTACTACTTTCTACTTTATTCTACCTCATTATATTATTTTAACCAATTTGAATAAATAATACTCTTTTTTCTACCACATTTTATTTACTTCAAATAAAGTCTAATGCATTCGCTTCCCTCTTCTAATTTTTTGTATATTTTATATTCAAATTTATTTTACAAAAAAATATAGCTTTGTTTGTTTTCGGTCCACCAATAGGTCTCAATTATATTTAGCGAAACACGAGACTGCAGACTTGCAGATTTACTCCAGAATACTCTAACATTGGCGTTATTTGTAGTAAAGAAGACATTCAAATAAATAAATTAAACACAAATACAATATTTAATTGTTTATGTTTGTGGCAAGTTAATTGGCAACTACTCGATAAACATTACAAAATATTAATAAAGTACTTACACAGTATAATAAGAACAGTTATCCTTAGATTTACCCTTGCGAGAACGTGAGAATTCTGAAAAAATAATTACTCATAGAACAAATAACATTTTTATATTTAATAAAGGAGATATTTTTACACAAAAAATAACCAAGCATTTACTAAAGTCGCTCAGCTTACTTTAATTTCGTAATTCGTAAACGATCAATACTAAATATATACTGAATACAAAATATACATGATATATATATATATATATATATATATATATATATATATATATATATATATATATATATATATATATATATATATATATATTCGTGTGTGTGTGCATGTGTATGTGTGTATGCGTGTGTATGTGCGTGTGTGTGTGTATTTGTTTATGATAGCGATAGTTAAAAAAATTACCTGGTCTGCTAGAAGTTAAAATTGTGACTGCTGCCTCTGTATGATTATTAGTATCATCCACCGAGTAGATTCTGTTGAGTGATGCCCTTCTTCGCTGAAAATGGTATGTGTTGGCTCGGTGTCTCCTACGAAAGGTATCTCCTGAGATACGCGAGCTTTTATTCTCTACAGATTCCTTTGTGTTGTTAGTAGCTTGGTTATTGGTGATCCCAAAATTTATTTCATTAACGGTTCCGTCGATATCTTCAGAACTAAGTGTCAGCACTTCTGAATTTACCCAGTTTTCTCTATAATCTACTTTATCCAAATAAATACACACAAAAACGCTAAGTAATATCAAGAAAGAAATTCACCTTAAAAAACATATTACTACAACCCTGGCTTATTTCATCACACACAGAACAGCTAACAGAACAATCATACAACATGTAACAATGACATATATAAAATCTATTTTATACAAAGTTTTAGACTAATCGAGATGTAGACGAATTGATAATTGAAAAGAAATTAAAGAAAACCACATTAAAAACCGATTACAAACACATTACGTCACACTAAAACACAACTGAACATGTGGCAAAGAACATACTCAATAAACATAATACTAACCCGTTAAATTTAAAAATATATCACATAGATTATTATTTAAAAAGAATATTTAATTCAATAGCTCTTTATTTCTTTTACTTAAATCAATTTGTATAAACCTACTCTTTTATTAAAACGTTTCGATGGTAATTTTTATATGCGGTTTATTATTAAATAAATAATTATTGTTAGGGTATTTAGATAATGCAATTTCTTTGTTTTTTCAAATAAATAGGTAGGTGTATTCGTTCGGTCTATACTATATTTTTTTCAATTTATAAATATTTAATAATTTTAAGAAACAATTGTTCTAAGCTAATTATTTCACGTGTTATTTTTTAAGTGGACGGTTTTTTCGCAACTGAAATTTTATTGTACTTTAACCTGTCTACAAAAAATATATAAATATATACAACACTTTAGTAATTTTTTATAAAGTGTTCGCTTGTTGGTGCTTATTTGAAATAAGAACATACATGTACTCACAAGTTAACATAAAGCTAGAGATATCGCCGCTAAAACTTTTGGTATCTTTATTATAAAAACGAATAGTACCGTGTTTACTTAAATTTGACATGCGAATTTGTGGAAAACTAGCATATTGTTAAAAAAAACTTAATATGATAGCTAATGTTTCAAATGTTTTGCAAATATTTCATATTTATACTTTTACATACATTATTGTCAATTAAATAAAATAGTTATGTATTCTAAAATGTTAGATTGCTTTTCAAGTACTAGCAGGGGCATTACATGAGGTTGCGGGGGGGAATAGAACACGGCCTTTCGTATTTATTTTATCTAATTAACTATATATGCGTTGTTGCATTGTCGGGCAAACCATTGACAAAGTTAGCCTATAAATGAACTTGAACTTGACTTTTTTGTGAGACTGGCTTCCACACGCGTAATTTATATATATGGCTACAATCCTCAAATGACTGGAAAATTCCCTACCCCACCCCACAGACCTTCACCTCCCTCCCAAAGGTCTTCCCTTCCCGAAATTCCGTCCTACTAAACATCCAATTGAACCATTTCGCTAGCTACGGTGGTGTAACCAGTCACTCCTATGACGACCATAGGAGGGAAAGTAATATTACTGGCTATGATGGAATTTTTAAATCTTATTATTAGCTCATTATGATAGTGTTTATGTGATATGAACAAATTGTAGACATGCCCACTTGGTAGTTAATTTGGCCAACCTAAGTGTCAAACATATAGAAGCAGATACAATGTATTTCAAGAAATTTATTAATCATTTTGCAACATTAAAAGCATGCAAACTACAACAGATCTAAATAAATCATGAGCAATATTTAAAAAAAATTAAGTTTGGTTTTTGGCACATTAGTTCTAAACTAATTTTTTCACCTGTTATTTTTGACTTGGAAGGTTTTTCCTCAACTGATATTTTATTGTGCTTTAATATGTCTGCAAAATATGTTCGTTTTTATAAGTAGTTAAGTAATACTCTATATCTTAAAATTCAAAGTAAACTACTATATCAACATGATATTAATAATAAAATAAAATCACGCGGTGTCTTACCCATCTTTGATTGTAAATTCAATAACTGTTCATCAAAGAGAGCTGCCATCTTTTCACGCAAAATATTCTCCATTTGTAGTAAACTTGCTGATGTTACAGCCGCAGGAAAAATCGTCACATCTTAAAGTCATTATGTTTAAAAGTAGATATTTTTAAATGTAACTAAACTGTACAGTGATACCAAAGCTTTTTAAGTCTTCTTCTTCTTCGTTCTTAATTATTAGTGTTGAAGGGGATCGAGATTTATCTGCCAGTGGGTTTGAACTCGAGACTTTGTTCGAATTTATCAACCATGAACTTTTTTTTGCCGACTCGACCACGCCTCCATCACAATTAAGGATACGTGTCAACTGGCTATGCGCCATTGAGGCCGCTGACTCCGATTTCAGCCTGCTTTTTCTTTTTGGATTTGCTTCCATAGCCTTTGTCCAACCAAGAACAAACTACAAGGCAGCAGTTGTTAAATTTTGGAGTTGTCTCTCCTAGAAGAGTAGCTGTCCCCAGCTAACGAGCCTCATCTGCCCGAGGGTTCGAACTCAAGACTTTTCGGTTTAGCAAACATGAGCTTTACCGACTCGACCACGCCGAACCCTTTTTAAGTGACTACAGTGTTTTTATCATGTATCTCAGTGTGCGAGGGGTTAAGGCCTACCCGGAGCCTGTCTGCCGATCATCCCACCTTACCTTGCGATCGAGAAAAGAATAATATATAGAAAAAAATGTTCTTAAACCAATGTCGATCAGTACATCCCCGAAGCCTAATGTGCCCCCACCCCCCGCCTCGAATATAATGTCTGAAGGAAACTCCGCCTATTAGTTAGATATCTTGGAGAAAATAGTTTTTTCGTCTGCGCAAACAATATATTATATAGGATTTTAACTGGGAATTTAGAAAACGTTATCTTGAAATATGTATACCTGCTAAGCCGTCGAAGTTGAATACGTTTACACTTTCACAAAGTATTAACTTTTGGGTTGGCCCTAAATACTATAGATCTTTTGTATCATTTATAATAACGTATTCCTCTTTTTAGAAGAAATGTCTCTTAATTAATAGCTGAATATTTAATATAATCTACTTCCGATTATAACGACATATTTATTAACAAAAAAAAACATTTCAAATGTCAATTTAAGCAAGAATGGGGACGCATTTATAATTTCCGGAGGTGTATATTATTTCTTATATTATTTCTTATAACAAATATTATATCTTAACTTTTACTTCTCCGGAAGGAGGAAAGTGCGGTGAATTTTTAGCGTTATTAAATTAAACTTTTAAACCATAAATTCACATCCATAAACTAAATTTGTAAACAGAAATGGTATATTTTATGTTGTACACACCCTTGTCGCTCCACTTTGCTGCCTTATCCGCGCTATTTTTCCTGGAACAGAGAAAGTAACATGTTTAAGTTTTAGTTTTATATAGTTGTAATGTAGATTATTTTTGTTTCCGTTTTTTTTGGTCACTCGTGTAAAAAAATGTCGTGACTCTCTATGATTGTGAGAGGGCGTGCTTACAACGACATTGCTAAAAAAATTCCGAAAATCACCAAAATAATTTTACAGAAATAACATTTTTAATTTGTGTACAACATATCTAAGTAAATTATTCCAAAGATACAAGAATCGGTCAGAAGTTGCCAAAGTATAATGTTTTCAACCCATTGGTGGTAAGTGAATGATAGTAGCAAAAATGTAAATACTATTGTGAAAGTGAGGAAGTGAGCTAAATAAAAGCTTGTAATAAACACTGTTTCAACTCATGATAGCAATAAGCAATAATATTTTCTAAAACAGTGTTTATCTTCCATAGACAAAATGTGTACAGTGTGGCAAAGAATTCACACTACAGTTGTGTTGCAACGGGCTTTACTGCAGTGTTTGTGTGCGTCATCAATTTTCAAAAAAAAAAAATAACTAGATCTAGAATGTGTGCGACTTACCTTTCTTTTAATTCCATTTCTTTAAATAGAGTGTCCAGGGAATCATTTTCAAACGTTTGGTACAATGCATCATCACATGTTTCCAGTGTTACTATTAATATATGCATCGTATATATATATATATATATATATATATATATATATATATATATATATATATATATGTTTATATATATATATATATATATATATATATATATATATATATATATATATATATATATGTTTATATATATATATATATATGTTTATATATATAAAAACCAAAATCATGGGACTTGGACGTTGGATCAACAAACCAAATTACCCACTTAACATGATAGGGACCAACAATTTAAACCACTACAGCAACCCACACACCAATAACGATAACAAATGGTAACAAGTCTCAAGCAAAATCGAAAACACCATAGCACTTTATAAATTTAGCTCAACAACAATTTTTGCTAGGTCATCTATAATTAATAGGTACGTCATTCCAAAAATTACCTATATAGCCACGGCTAAAACAATCCAAAAGCCAACAATTAAACATCTGAATAAAATCATTTGAGAGTACACATTTCAGACCACAATTACATTAGCCACAACACGCTAATACAAAACAAACTTCATGGAGCACGATATACAGACCAAAATCAATACATTCATACTAACACACATTAGCAGAATAATTTTTCAACCAAACTTTCACCCTTTAGCTCACTACTATATAGGCATTCAGCTCAACAAAATTACAAAATTCAATAATACAACTCAGCCTTACATTGGAGGAAAACTCAGTCCCTTTTACACAGAATGCTTACAGATATTAAAAAACAACGAAAAACTTGTTCAGGAAAAATCACAAAATATCTACAAAAACTCTCAACCCCATAATACAACCGAATTCAATGGTGTAGGAAATAGGCTCTAACAGACACAATAGACACCTTCAGGAACCTACACCTCAAAACCATCACACCCAGAGCCAGGGAAATAACATACAGACTCATTTAAAAATTCAACACCCCTAGCAAAACAACAGAACCCCTATTGCCCACTATGCAGACAAAACACACAAGAAACCGAAATGCACATCTATTTAGAATGCCCCACCACATAAAAAATTAAAAAGACGCTAGAAACCAAAATAACAAAAAACGAGACCTTCTAAATCGATATAGTTATAACTGTAAACAAAATCCCTAAACAAAGAGACAAGACGGACCTAGGGCAAAAAGCAAGGACGTTAGCTATCTATAGACAGACTATTTGGAACAGCAGAATAAAAGCAAAACACGACAAGGTACAGTTCACGGGACACGTACTAGACTTGATTTATCGTAGACGACTCGACAATGACAGCACTCAAACACGTATACCATAATTATCAACACCACAACGTAAAGAACATATTACACTGCATTTGCCACCTGGCCCGCCTAATCTAACCGACACATACTCCCCGCCCCCGCACCGAAACCTCATGATCCCAATATCATATTGCCCCCATAACTGCATCCCCTTCGTCCCTATGACCACCACCCCTGTGTTGAAATACTATGTTAAATACTGAAGAAGATGTATTATCCAAATGCATTTCTAACAACATTAATTTGACTCCCACCCCCACAACCCCCATGTCTCCACCCTGAATATTCTCAACAACTTCCTAGAGTTTCACTGCAATGTGATGTGGATGAGGGTGTAGTAATGCATAATAGACAAACAGACACAGAAGAACATACATTGCTTTATATATCTATATCTATATCTATCTCTCTCTCTCTCTCTCTCTCTCTATATATATATATATATATATATATATATATATATATATATATATAATTATAAATATATATATAGATAGATAGATATGGGGCCCAAATATTTTTTTTGCGGGGTGACCCTTTTTTTTTCTAGTTCCACTACTGAGGCTAAGTAAGGAAATACTTTTACTATATAAATGAATATGAATGCAACATGAGTTTATGTGAAAAATTATTATAAGTAAATGATATTTTATTATAAACTAGTGCGCCGCGGGGATAGAAGAAATTCTGACGAATTAAATAAGAAGAGTTTCCAAAAATTGTTTTCTAAAAGTGAGTTATTTAAATAAAAACAATACCTGCGCTTCGACCATATACATCGGGACACGGGTTAACTTATACTACCGCATGAAAAACTTGGGTGTACGTTAATCACTCAACATAATAGTGAGATACAACACGCTTCAATAACCACCCATGTGTCAGGGACGTAGAGGGTCGCTCGCTGGAGCCCCCAATTACATTACCGCAGGGGCGCCGCTTACGCCCCCTGGCTCCTCAAAACTAACATAGGCGCCATAAAGCTTACAAGGGCACGCTTGATTCAAATTGGTCAACGACTATAAGGCCCCATTGTATACATAGTCTAATGCAATGTTTAAAAAGAACGAAAGCGCAATAGCACCCATTGGCCAGCCCGGGCGCTAAATTACATTCTATCGGGGCGCAGGCAAAAGCTCCTGATTCGATTTTTATCATTATTGCCCATCATGTCTTTATTGTATAGTTTTTGTTTTTTGAAAAGAGCGTAGGCGCAATACAGCTCCGGGCGTTTCGGGTCGCGCAATCGACGCGTCGTAGGGGTTGCACTTGTTGTAGCTTTACCGCTGAGTATAGTAGTACCCCCTGCCCGCTATGTAGGACACCCGATCAACGGATTACAAGTGCCAACATAGACGTTCTAGAACTCTGGGCACCAAAATGTGAATTGACGAGAATCGCATCCTCCAGGGCACTGCCCATAAGAAATGTTAATGTTTTTTACACAGAAATCTTTTCGGGAGTATTCTTATTTACTCCCCAAAGTTTCATGGCACTCGAATGAACGGTTAACAACTTCTCAAAGATTCATGCGATATGATCAAAGGTGTAGTAATGCCTAAAAGACAGACACGTAGACACGCACATAGAAATACACACATAATTGCTTTAAATATATATATATATATTTATATATATATATATATATATATATATATATATATATATATTTATATATATATATATATGTTACGGCCAAAGCCCGAAGTCGGCCGAAGCACGCACTGGGTGGCCAATGCGCGCATTGGCCAATATCGCCTCCCATTGAACTGTCAAAGTCCAAAACTTTACTTGATTAATATTAAAATTGATTTGATGTTGAGTAATATGAATTCACTGATTAAATATGAAATGATATGATGTGAGATAAAATGAATGATTTCTAATTGGTTGACAATGGTGTGATAGGTCATATATATTTTATGACGAGATGATTATATTACAGTTCTTTTCCTGAAGTCGGTGTTTATGTTACGGCCAAAGCCCGAAGTCGGCCGAAGCCCGCATTGGGTGGCCAATATCGCCTACCATTGACCGGTCAAAGTCCCAAACTTTACTTGATTTTTGGCCTTTGGCGGGCCAGTCCGTCCGCGCCATGGTGAACCGGCCGAATTAGACGATCATGATCAGATTTTGGTTTTTTTTTAATACCGCAAAGATAATGAAAAAAAAAAGTCTTTATTGATTATTAATTAAATTAAATGACAGAAACATTCACATTATTTTATTGTACTATAGTCTAAATCAACATTATCACTTGTTATAACAAGTTGAACTTTTATGGCATTTATAATTACATAGTAGCTTGTTATTTTTACACTTGCAGTGATTTGTTGTGCACTTGGTTGTGCAATTGCAGTGCGAATAACCTTGGCCGCCGGTCAGTGATTGTGAAGATGCGATGGTTCGTAGTTTTTTTTTTCTCAGAGCCAACGGACGAGCATACAGTTGTTTTAGAACACCATGTCCCGTTCCTAGCTTGTAGAAAGCGATCTCTGTCAACATCTGGTATACGGTTGCGAACATTATCACCCACTTCAGCTTGTTTAAAATTTGTATCTGGTTTTCACGTTCCGCCACAGCAGAACATGTGTTAGCTGAGGATGTCGTTGCATTTATGGCAACCTCCATTTCTTGTTCAATGTTCTCAAGATCGTTCTCAGTTGAGAAATTATCGAGAGCCTCTCTTGGTAGATTTGAAAAGCAAAGTCCGACTTTTTCTTTGCATCCAAACAAGCCTTCGTATGGCGATTGTTGGATTCTTTGATGAAAAGAAAGTTTTTTCATAAATTGTATGAATTTGATACTCTCAGCCCAGTGAGCT
>NW_026732988.1:0-10000 GCF_028476545.2 Physella acuta | reverse complement strand
AGGTAATAGTTTTAGCCTTGATTGAATATCATCAACACATATACAACTGTAAAACTTTAATAAACTTGAGTATAGAAAAAACAAACACAGAGTTATGCCACGGAGTTCAAGACACAAGCTTCAACATAATAACAAATCTAACAAAAATACACATAATTAGGAAATTTTGAATTTAACACCACAATCTCCCCCCCCCCCCCCCCCCCCCCCCCCCCAAAAAAAAAAAACAGGAATTTTTTTTTTGCCATGCCGTGGTACACGTAATGATGTTAAATTGACCGGTATAATATTTAAGCTTTTCCAGTAGAAAAAGAGAAATAGGAACTTCTTCTTCTTCGCTCTTAATTTTCATATTGAAAGGGATCTCCTCCAAAACAATTAAGTATACGTGCCAACCGGTTATGCGCCGTTAAGGCCATTGACTCCGATTTCAGCCTACTTTTCTTTTTGGATTTGCTTCCTTAGCCATTGAACAACTATGAACAAACTACAACGCAGCAGTAGTTTGATTTTGGAGTTGTCTCTCCAAGAAGAATTGCTGTCTCCAGCTAACGATCCTCATCAGCCCGCACCAAAGGTGTGCTATTTTAAGGCGTGGAATGTGAACAGCAGTGAATATAGTATGTTCCTAAAAATATGCTTAGTCAATACGGCCTCTTGTTGGTTGATGCAACTTAAGCTATTTTTTAATGTGGCCACTATTATTTTATTCATCTATGAACGGCAATCTTCAATTACATAAAGGTACAATAAGTTGTAACAACGGTTAAATGAAAAATAATTAAAAGGGTTTTCTCTAAGTTAAAGTTTTTCATTTCATTGATTAAAAAGAAACCACTTACCAAATCAATGTAAAAGGCGATTTTTGGTGTGTAGAATCGTCCCTTTTCCTTTTAAATTTTATATAACAAAGTCGTTAAATGTAATTTTAATAAACTTGGGAAAAAAAGATACAGTTGGTAGAAAAATTAATAATGAAGGCACAGAATATTTATTATTGTAACAATATTTAAGTACATTTAGATTTTTTAACTGCCAACAATAACTATTTTATTTAAAACAGTATAACAAGTTTGACATAAAACTATATATCTGGCAGCAAGTTAAATGTAACCGTTCAGTAACGGCTTTTCGGTCAATCAATAATATCGTCGTCAGTCAACGTAAATAGTCTGAAAAACCTTAAAAAATCAATGTAAAATGCTGGTCATTCACTTTATACTCCATATACTTTTGATGAAAATGTTTCTTTATTTACTTTTTGCCTCACAATTGAAAACACAAAAATTGTTAGATTTACTGTGATAGTTATTTTCATCAGTATGATATTTTAAGAGTATTATTTTCAAACTTTGTAATCTATTTGTTATATAATTTATAAAAGATATTTAAAAATGGTATCGTTATCCAGTAGTTTGCTCTTTTATGATTTTTTTTTTATTTTTGCAGAATGTTTTATATTCGATTGATAAAAAGACAAATTACCTTTCAAGCTAACAGGGTCCGAAAACAGTACTATATTTCATTTATTTACCTAATTTAGTTAATACATTATCTTAAAGTGACAGCGAAACTGTCTGTTTTTCTAGTCGCCCAATAAATCCTATTCGATAAATTATTAAGAGAATATTGATTTTTATTCCACTTGCAAAATTAGTTCCTGCAGTCAATGTTAGGAATATCCGAAAGTTATACAAATATTAAAATATATGCAATATTTTTTTTAATCTTACGAGCTAAAATAAATCTAAATTATCTAGTAAAAATCGAAAATAATGTCTGTCTGTCTTTCTATCATTGGGTTTATTTGTAGGTCTAAGGGTTTGTCTTTTATGCATTACTATGCCTTTCACCCAATTACCATGAATCTTTGGGAAGCTAATGGATAATGCTGGAAAGGTTTCTACGAAAAACACATTTAATTTCTGTTTTACCCCCCCCCCTCCGAACGAAATGAAATTTATATAATTTATATAGAAAATATATACTTTTAACAGTGTCCGCCCCCCCCCCCCCCCCGCCGAAGAAAGTCTACCGGCCCCCCCTCCCAAATTTGATGGGGGGGTGCAAATCGAAAGTTTTGTCCCCGGGTGACGGAAAGGGTCGCTACGCCTCTGGAAGGAGTGTCGCTACGCCTCTGGAAGGAGTTTGTCGATTTAAAATAGGTGGTGCCCGCCACCCTACCGATATTTTAGAATGTGCTCTAGAGTAAAAAAAGGTTTGGAACCCCTGATTTATGGTGTATTATTAGATGCTCGATCTAAATTTCTGATTGGATCGTCTAAAAGTAGATGCTAATTGCATCATTCGCAAATTGACAAAACTGTACAGAAGGATTTCTACGCGTTACAAATTTATTTTTAGAAGTGTGAGGTTTTTTATGGACAAAAGGAAACAACACAGTTAATTATCTAACCTTGGTTCATTTAGCTGATTATTCAAAACATAATATTACAGGGCCCTTAGCGGATCCTGTGAACCATTTTGGGGGGGGGGGGGGATTTTTGTTCATAGCCGATTCGCACCCTACCAGGTCGACGGCGGACACGCCTGATTCAATTTAGTAAGCAACTGTAACGCCCCATCTTATCCATTGTCTACCGCACTGTTTATAACGAACGTAGGCGCGATTGCGCTCACCGAAACAACCAGGTCGTCAAATCGAACCCTGTCGAGGCTCCAGGGAACGGGAACGCGCCTGGTTAGATAAAGTCAACGATTTTTGTTGCCCATAGTGTCATTAGTGTACAGTCTTTATTTACACGAACGTAGGCGCCCAGTGCGCTTCGGGTCGTGAAATCTAAAGGGCACCGGCGGTCGCGCCTATTGAAGTTTTAACGCTGAGTATATAGTTGTACCCCTTAACCGCTATACATGTCGCACGATAAACGAATGCCACGTGCTAACATAGCCGCGCTGGAACTCTGGTCTCCAAATCGTGTTTGACGAAAATCGCACCCTCCCATGCATCGCGCATATCTAATTTTCATTATTTTATTCACAGAAACCTTCTAGGGAGTACTCTCATCGATTTACCAAAGTTTTATGGCACACGGGTGAACTGTATGTAACCGCATCCGACTTTTATTTTTTATATACCGTATAAAGAGAAAAGACACTCTCCCAGGGCCCCGCCCTTGAGAAATTAATTAATTTATTTTTTTGTGCAGAACCCTTCCCTTGAAAGCCTTAATCAAATCCTTCAAGTTTGATGGCGATCTGATGAAAGGTGTTAAACCGCAATCGTCTTTTATTTTTAATATCCGTATATAGGGAAAAAAAACAAATCGCGCCTTGCCGGTGCGCCACCCCTGCAAATTTGCAAATTTTTTTTCCGCAGAAACCTCCACAGGAGTATTCTCAACCAGTTCTTAAAATTTCATGGCGATCGAATGAAAGGTGTAGTACAGACAAACACACAAACACACATGCATTACTCTTAATATACATAGACTAACGTACTCGTCCCCGATCGTTACGGTGAAGCTAGAAGAAAGTCTAAAGAAATATTTTAAGAGGTTTCATCAATGCGTTAGCAATCCTATATTCTTACCCACGTGACCTTGTTTTCTGAAACTGAGTTATTTAAATGTAAATAATGCCTGCGCTATGTTACTTGAAAAATATAGCGCAGTGCAGGATTTTAATTACAATACCTACGAGCACGCCCCAGGGCCGGGTGTATGGAAGCCTTGAGTGTACGTTAATCAGTTTCCGTTATAGTGAGGTAAAACAAACTTAGGCAAGAGTCAAGGCGTCAGGGACGTAGCAGGGTGCTATCAGCAGCCCTTGGTTACATAGCGGCATGTGCGCCGCTTACGACCCTGGCTTTATTTCATCATCGAATGTTGCGTGCAACCGTGTCTATGTTATAGGGTGTTCCTTAAAAGTAATGTAGGTACCATAGTGCTCACGAAAAATCCAAAATTTGCCCGATTGCACCGTACCGGGGCGCTGGCAAAAAGCTCCTGGTTCAAATTAGTGAACGACTATAATACCACATCTTATCCATATTCTATCGCACTGTTTATAATAAACGTTTGAGCAATAGCACTCACGGGAAAGCCCTGGCGATCCTGATTCGATTAAGTGAGCAACTATAGTAACCCATTGTATCCATCATCTATCGCACTCTTTAAAACGTGAAGGCTCAAATGATAGCCCTTGGCGCCAAATCGCACCTTCTCGTGGCTTTGGGGGACGTGCCTGATTCAGTTTAGTGAACGACTTTAATGCTCCGTCTGATTCATAGTCACGAGAAACCCGGGTCTCAAATTGCACCCTGCCGAAACGCCGCCCGTGCAATATTGATTTTTCTTTTTTTTTTTTGCAGAAGCCTACACATGAGTAATCTCACTAACTCCCCAAGGTTTCATGGCACTCGGATATGCGGTGTTGAACTGCATCCGACTTTTTTTTTAATATACCGTATTTAGGGACTATCCGCATCCTCGCGGTGCGCCGCCTTTGCGAAATAAAAAAATAGATTTTTTTTTTTGTAGAATCTTACCTAGGAGTAATTTCAAAAACTTCCCAAAGTTTCTTGGCGATCTGATGACAGGTGTGGTAATGCATAAAAGGCAAACAAACACACGTTATACGCATGCCTGGAGAGTGAGGGAGGGGAGGGAGGTTGGTTAGATAGTCGGTTTACTGTGTCGTGGTGTCCATGAAGAGAATTATATAAATAAATGGCGTAACTCTATTGCTATACATAGATCGCAGCAAAGCGCGACCTGTTCGATTCTTATTTATACGAGGCTATTTTAATATTGTATAATAAGCTTATTTACTATGCAATATCATTAATAAATGTACCTCATTAGATGCCGTTCCTGTGTTCCATACTCTCTGACTCAAGTCATGAAACGCTGTTAGCTGTAATAGTTTTTTATTTGATTCTGCTTCATCGTGTGTTTTTGTTTTTGCAATCTGACATGCAAGTTCAAAACAAGTTCTTTCACCCCAGTTAAATATCTTTCCACCAAGAATATCCACCGTGTACTCTGCGTTATTTTCATAGCATTTCTTGATCGACTTTTTTGTGAGTTTTAAGTACGTTCTGAAAATTAAAACTAAATTGTCAAATCTTACGGGAATGTATTAAAGCGCAATATGTCAATTAGTGGCTGATAAATACTCATAATTTTCCATTACAGTATATATTTTGTTTAAAATATTTTATTTAAAATATAAATCACTTATAAGAACAAAACAATATTTGAATAAACCGTTAAAACCGACAAAGTTGCCTGTTTTATGTTATTTTTTAAACATTTCTGGAAAATATCAAAACTTAATTTTAAACCGAAGTATAACTAAATACAATACTATGTGTGACAGTGTGAGTCGTTGCACTTACTTGTAGCCCTTTTTGAGCAATTTCGCACTTTCTTCGATCTTATCCCTATAAGAACAAACACAAGTAGGTGTATATATATATATATATATATATATATATATATATATATATATATATATATATATATATATATATATATATATATATATATATATGTCGAAAACAGTCTCAAAACATTTCAAATTACTTTTATTTACATAAATCAAAAGCCAATATGATACACCATAATGCCTGAAATATTAAAGAAATGTGTATAATGATTATCGAGATATAACCATCTGAACAAACCGACTATTATTTCTAGCGCTAAAAATCTCGGCGCAAAACGAAATTCGCGATTTCCACAGTATTTAATCAGCAACGCAGTCGCTCGGTGCAATCACACAATTTTACACTGCAGCAATTAAAAAATGTATAGGTAAAGATATTAGATTAGTTATAGTAAGCTATTCTATTACATTTTATCATAATAAAGAGTATTTGTTAAATTAGCCTATTTCCAGTTAGATTTTCGAGAACCAAAATGTTTTGTTTAGATTTTTTTTAGGCTTTGAATTTTTTTTTTAATTCTGGAATCTAGTCTAGATCTATAGCTCAATTTAAAAAAAAAATATTATCAAATTTAATTTCCACAAACTTGTGCAATAGATATAATTATTTTTTTTATTGATTATTAACTTAGATTGAGGGTTTAACTTCGTGTTAAGAAACGTTTTATTTTGTTATTACAAAATTTTGGCTTTCATATTAAACGACAAAATAAACTACTTGGAACTTAAATTTAAATGTTAAACGGTAATTAGCATGCTATAGTGATAAGTATTACATGGTTACATTTCAGATCAAACTTGAAAATTTTATTTACTGATGCTACCTTACAGCAAAAGGAAAAGACTGCTTCAACTTAGCTTAAAATCTCAAGCTGTCAAGCAACACAATTATATTTTTTCAGTAGTCACAAAAATATTCTAGTCTGACTTACCAAATAAAGATCAGTTTGATCAGACCAGCCTCTCTCAACAGATCAGTCTTACCATATATCAGACAAGCATCTCTCAAAAATCAGCCTCTCTAAACAGACCAGCCTCTCTCAACAGACCAGCCTCTCTCAACAGACGAGCCTCTCTCAACAGACCCGTCTTACCATACAACAGACCAGCCTCTCTCAAAAAACCAGCCTCTCTCAACAGTTTAGCGTCTCTTAAAAGACCAGCCTCTCTCAATATAACAGCCCAACCTATTTCAACACACCAGTCTTACCAAACAAGTGATCAGCCTCTCTCAACTGGCTAATCTTACCATACAACAGCACATCATATTTCAACACATAAATCTTACCATAAAACAGACCGGTTTCTCTCAACTGACCAGACTTACCATACAACAATGCGACAGACACTGCAATACAACCCTGATGCTATTATCTACTTCAAAGTCAATTAGCAGATAGTTAGCAATATATAAACTTGGGTTGCAACATTAAGATCCCATCCCTGGCCCCTGACCATTTGTACAAGAGCAGGAGTAAGATTAAAGCTGTCGAATATGAGCATCTACAAGAACGTCATAAATGTACATTTTTATACTAACTTACCCAATTTTTAAACATTTTACCCACTTTAATATTTTCTCATCTGACGTTTTAAAAGAATAAATATAAACTTAACATATTTTTTATTTGGTTGCATTTTTCTTTGATGCCCATTTTTGTACTCTCTCGTATATACGAAGTATAGAGAAAGTCTTGTAATCGTGCAAAAAAAATTGAGATTTTTACAAATCTCGACGTTTTACACCTCACTAATACGGAAAAACATAATTTTGCAATCTCGTCTGTGTGTCTGTGTGTGTGTGTCTGTGTTTGTGTAAACACGATAACTTGAGTACCGTTACAGCTAGGTTGATGAAATTTCATATATAAGTATTTTATCAAAATCGTAGATCCGTATCAACTTTTGAGCGATAAATGAAATTCTAATTATAAGTAAAAGATCTAATTCTCTACCTTCTGTCAAATTTTGAGTAATTTCCGTTGACCGGAAGTACTAATTAACGCTATTTCCGATTTCTCAAAAACGCATGTAAATTTATAAAGTACTAGTAATATCCCGCACTATTATGCACATTTATTAGGCGTTCACTTGGTGTGCAATTCTTTTTTTTACGAGATTCTATTCTATTATAAAAAGTTTTAGTAATTAAAAATGCATTACAATTATTGTTTATATCCTGAGTTGCCATCCCTCGTAGTTTTATATTCGAATATTCGAGAATATTCGAGAAAGTTTAGGGGAGATCACTCCCGGTTTATTTCATACTAGAGAGCAAAAAAGTATATCTCTACAGCTTTTAAAATTACATCCGCATATGAATTTCCATTAAAACTATTGGTGTGAAAATTTTGGTAACTGTGACAACGTTGGCCGTCTTGAAGAATTAACCACTTAGTAGGATCACCACTATTTATAAAAAAAAATATTTTTTAAGCCCAATAAACAATGAATTCATAACCTCCTACCATATTTTGGGGTACTCAGCCAAAACGTTTAAGTGCAGATCAAAAAATTTATCTGTTTTGAATTTTCCATTTGTGGGTCACTACCTTTTTGGGAATTTCGGGGCATAGAAATCGATGTTTGAAAAAGATAAATCTTGTATGGTGCGGTGTGACTTCTTTTTAGATGTGAATGATAAAGTTGCCTTTGGGAACATGGCGGGACTGGGTAAGTGGAGTAGAGTTCACCTCTTCCTCTAACCTCAGCTTATGAAAGGATAGTGTGGTCAGCCCATTCTCAGCCAAAATCGGTGTTTTAAAAGAAAAAAAAACATTTTGGCTGATGTTTGACGCTTTTTTAAATGTGGGGTACGGCTTTTGGTGACGATGGGTGACAGTGGAGAGGGAAACATAAAAAATCGTCAAACAGATGTGATGTCATTTATGGATGACCGCTGAAATTTACAGTTATCCAAGGATATTTGGTAGTCTAATATATATTATACCATGACAGTAAATAAACATAGGGAAAAAAATGAATTATTAGACTTCATTTTTCGATTTTTAAAATTATAATATTTGCTACCATGAGATAATTATTCGATTTACTATTCACACCTGTAGTTATTTCCAAGTGGTATTCACTTTGATGGATACAAGACGTTTGTACATAATTTCCGTTTTTACACTATTGTATGACATAACCAATTCAACAATAAACAATGTAATCAATGATCTAATAATACAAACTCAGTATACAGCTTATTTTTCACGGGATTAGCCATAAATAAATTTACATTGGGTCGTTCGATGCTAGTGCCACATTTAGGCGAGTTTTTTTTAAATTATTTTTTAAAGTATTGATTTAAAAAATCAAATATAGTCATTTCTTCATTTAGTGCCCGACAGCTAAACCGTATCAAAAGATTATAAAAATTTGAGGAATATGGGTTAAAACATCGAAATATGCCAAAATCTATATTTAGATGTTTCCGCGATGACAATACTTCCTTTATGAGAAAGTAAAAACGATACTAAAGTATTAAATGCGTTTTAAGTTTCACAATGTCTTTCAGAAAGGAGCAATTATTACGTAGTCTGAAAATTGTATGATTTCGTCTGTAGTCTAATAGTCCTTTAAATAAGCTAAATGAAAATGTTTAAATGCTCACTTTTCAAGCAATTTTGTTTGGAATCGTCCTGTCGCGATAAGTGCAGCTGGTATGTGTCCCTGTGAATGCAGGAAATACAAAATGTGTAAGTATTAAATGTAAAATAATATGTACAGAATTGCTAATAATATAAAAAACAAACTTTAAAGAAGCAAATACCTAAAGATTATGCCAAAACACGTCAGTGTCTTCTTTTCCCATAGCTATATCTTAATTCCCAGGCCAATTCTTACCCAAAACCATAAGCTTAATCTTGATATTTACTCAATCCGATCACTATTTGGTATTATATCCCACTTTTACCGTTACTGTTGCCGTTACCGTTACTGTTATTGTTATTGTTGCTGTTACTCTTACTTTTAATGCTACATTTTGTTTTTAAAATTAGCGTATCTTAACGTCAATGAACATAATATTGGAACTTAAATACCGAAGTTTATGTTTGGTGTAAAATCGTTATGGCAACAGAATGCATGGCCAACGGAAGCGCATGCATGGGAGATCATTCCTTGTTTTTCTTTTTTTTTTTCGTGCTTTTCAAGATTTGACTCAATGAATGTGGGATATAAGGTGTGATGAGTTTTGCGTCTTAAGTATAATACCTAAGTACATTATAAGACGTGAGAACCGATAGTTGTGCTAATGGGAATTCGGGTGTGCTCTTGAATATTATTTATTCTTTTAGTGACCATGATCAAATTTTGGATATTTTATAGAAATACATTGATCGCTCAACGGAAGGTATCTCACACAGCGAGTATATAAAGCGCAGGTGTGTGGAGGTTTAGCGTATAGTAACTGTATTCTGACCAAGTGATCAAAGTGGAAGAAGCAATACTCTCTTCTTGTAATCACAACAGCATCACATTCCCAAGACTATTGTAACAGACACACAAGCCCTCGCATCAAACTCGTGACATCAACCAGCTCATCCAATGTAAATATTGAAAAAGCACATAAAATCTTTTTCAT
>NW_026732987.1:190000-205297 GCF_028476545.2 Physella acuta | reverse complement strand
AAAATTATGTATTTTTTCTTTTTCTTCGGTCTCCCCTTCCCCCCCCCCCCCTTCTACCCCGAAAATAATACTGGTCATGTCATTCATGGTTTTTTGCTCTCCACCCTTTAAACATCCATCTTTCTATTTTAATCCACTGGTATGTCATACCAACGGCAAGCGTTTCATGATAACTTTATAATATCCCTGCTCTTCGACGGCACCCCCTCCCCCATCTATCTCTATAATACCCTTGACTCAAGTCAAATCTCAACTATGCATATTAAAACAACAGCCGGTCGCATTAATGGTTTGCTTTGCATGCAAGACCACTACACGATTAACTATAGAGAAGCCTAATGCCAAATATGTAATGCAAAGACTGCTCCCTGTTTCAATGCATAATGTGCGCCGTTCATTTGTCTTTGTTTTGTTTTCTTTTTTTATTTGAACTAAAAAGGCATCTGTTAACCAATGGATCAAACGACAAACGTTGATCCAGTTTACAAATTCATCGACAATGTTTGGGTGACGTTCTCAACAAAAGTGCAATAATTTCAACATAGTTCTGCATAGATGTATGTTATGACGTTCCCATCTTTTGAAAGAAGTACGTTTTTTTTTTTAAATAAATGCACCCGTTTGTAAGAATTTCCGTCTTTTTTTTTTATTGCGTCATTTGGAAACATTTTTAATAGGATTGTAGATTACTGGCATTTGTTTTTATATCTACACAATGTCTGCTGCTAAATTCTTATTTTTTACAATACTTTCTCTATACTTCGTATACGAGAAAGTAAAAAAAAATGCAGTGGATTATTAGACTGTCAAGTTTAGTTCGTAGTCTGGGGTTTCTCTCTGTACCAATTGCATTTACAGACTGCTATACACTGTATTTGTAACGCTTTTCTTTGCTGACGTAATGTTTTGCACGAGCATGGTAATTCTTTTATCACACGTTTTTACTATACACTTTTTTTTTAAATTGTGCCTGTAACCTCTTATCTGGATTACTGTAAATCTGAATTAATAGTTTTAATTAATTAGGCTAGGTTTTTTTTTTAAAAATATCATTCTGTTCAATGTAATACCCCCTAAAACTTATGTTTATTCACACATCTATCCCAGGTAGGCGAATTCTTGAACTGTTTATGTGTTACTTGCATCCCATTAAATGTCACCTTAAGCTTTTATTATAATTTTACTTCAAGTTCAATCCGTATTGTTAGCGTTACTGTTGTAGCCTTACCATAGTAGCTTTACCCCCTTTCTATAAAACTTTCGTTTTATTGTAACAGTTTCCAGCATTACTTTATAATTAAGTCAGTATTAAGACTCACGCCTGCGTCGTGGAAGCGCCGAGCTGCGGTGTTAGTGAATTGTATGTAAATGATGTCATCTGCATTCCCATCTGTCATATTCACAAACAGAAAACCATTCTGGTTTAAGACGTGATATTCATAAGAACGATCTCATTTCCGGTCGTCGTTTGTCTGTATGATTCTCATGTGACATGGGTTTGATGGTTTAAAAAAAATTCTTTGTTTGCTGGATTTATTGTTGTCCGGTGTTAATATTTGTTATGTGTCTTTTTTTTTACTGTGAGTCATTACGGGGGATTTTTTTTTCCCATTTATCGTCGAGCACACAGATTTATATAGCAGATTACAATACTTTTACATCTGGTATCATAATCGTATAGGGTTAGGGCATAGGCTTCGCACACTGTGTAGTTCGTTAGCTATTAAATTTACTGTCAAGATGAGTTTATGAATACTTTTAAACATTGACTGCTTTGTGATAATGTAGACATTTAATGACACTTATACACTTTAACGGTTGATAGTAATTCTGCTTTCATCTTTATAAAATTTAGACAATGCTTCTCGTGGTAGTCTCATGTCTAAATTAAACCACTACATTTTCTAACTGCCAACCCGAAAGTCTCGAGTTCGAATCCGGGTTCAAGTCAGTTGAACGACCATGAGTCCACCCAGCACTGATGGGTACCTAAATCACTTTAGAGAAATTAAAGGCGGCTGGACAAAGTGCTGACCACATTCTCCTTTCATATGGGGCAAGTGAAGTAGAGTTCACTTGTTTCTGTGAACTCTACTTGCCCCATGGACCGTCAGGATAGAAAATGGAGGTTTTTTTTTTACATTTGCTGGGCTGACTGAAAACTCAAAATCAATAAGACAAGAAGTAAATGAATATTTTGTACCAACGTTCTTACTCTGGTCTACACTGTCCACCTACATTACACAAATGCTACGAATTCTAACGAAACCCAAGTTTGTAATTTTCTACACCATTGGTTGGCATTAATTATAAAAAAAGAGCAAATCACATTTCATATGGGACGCTGTTGATAAGATCTGATTAGATATTGATTACCGCCACTTGTCGCGGTCCCCCCCTTTGATTTGCAAGTAATCAATCATTAGCTGTGTGATCAATGTAAGCCCTTAAGCGATGGATCTTCGGAACTTGTCCACGGCGAATCCTCAGCTCCACTCTCCGTATAGCTGGATGTATCAATCGGATTTAAATTGACCTTTTGAAGGGTCAGATGACGGCACTATGTGTCTTGTTTTAGTGTGCTGGTGAATTTTTAAAACGACTTTTTTAAATCCGCTAATTTGGGTTGATTGACGATAGTCTTTTATATTACTGTGCACGACATGGATTATTGTTAATTCATTTTTTTTTAATCCGCATGACTTTCTTTGATCTTGAGTACGATTCTAACTTGACGAAAGTAGTTTAAATTTCTATGTCGCCAATTTTTTTGCCGAAACCTTTATTAAAGTTTTAAATACTGTGCGAACGAAAAAATAATTTTAATTGGTAATAGAATGATTAAATTTAGGAGTCCAATTTTTTTACTGCATCTACACCCCCCCCCCCCCCCCCGCCCCACCTTTTTTTTTCAACCTACAGTTGAGAACCTTTGATATTTTGATTTTATGAGATCATCGTTCTGTTTTCAAGCCACGTGCTATCCCACCCAACAATACATAAAACTGCACTACTTTCGTACTTTAAAAATTTCACAAAAAATAATGATACATCAGGCTGATGCCATACGACCAATTTTCTTGTAATAGTTTTAAATGCCTGGTCGGTAGCAGGTAATCTTTTGCTCCATGCTAACAAGTAAAGGTTGCATACACTATTTTACTAACCAAACATGTTTATTTGGAGTATAATTGTAGCTCCCACGTTAAAACACACAAAGATAGTCATTGAACTAGACAAGTATTGATACATCTGTCGCCTTTCAAGCACTTTTTCAAACAACAAAACATACAGTCCTACCCGCCTTCCCCTTATTTCATATCATTGAAGTTTTCACACCTTTTAATCATCCCGCGTTATAGCTTCGATGTTATAATCGTTGTCTATGTTTCTCTGTGCCGTCCGCGCTGAGAAATTGATCTGCTGAAAGTGTATATTGTTTCCACACTGGTGCTGCGCTGTGCGTTGAATTATTTAGATGCAAAATTGCACATCGACAGGCCTGCGCTGTTACTTTAAAACACCGTCCTTTGGGAAATTTATAACAGATAACTGTCAGCGGTGGAGACATTCAGTATTTCTTTTTTTTTTCGTCTTCTTTATTTTCAAGGATATTTGTAATAGATTAAAAAGAATTGGAAAAAATAAAATAAAACAACATTACATCGATTTTTATTTTTGCATCTAGTCTAGCAGTGTTATAGTTAGAGAGCCTTTATGATACAATTAAAAATGTTAAAAACGGCAACAAAAAGCTTGCTTGAAAGGTGATGTAGAGTTGACGTGTTTTTAATGAGATTCGGGTTAACCAGTGTTTGACCCATTCACCGCTCAACTACCTGTTCCTAAAAATAGCGTTGACAACATGACATTCACTAAGTGTCGATTTTGAACAGTTTATCCTGACACTCATTAGCCATATTTATCTTTTATTATGTCAAGACTATTATAGTTCGATACTGTTAGTTTTTCACAATGCAATACTTTAACTTTTCAAGGATTATATAAAGGAGAGGATTAAAGAAGGTTCTAAAATCTATATTTTGCTGTAAATGATAATTTAAAACAATGTCCAAAATATTACACTTAGCCACAGATTGTCTACTGTCTAAACATAAATACTGCCAGACATGGTTTAATATGAACAAAAATAATATATCACTAATCTTGCATTACAAATCAACAACAAACAGATGTATGACTATGACTTAGTATGAGAATCGATACCAGGCGAAATTACTGAAGCTCATTTTACATTATATATATATATATATATATATATATATATATATATATATATATATATATATATATATATATATATATATATATATATATATATATATATATAATTTATTAATCGGTTTTTATATAGGCCGATGCCATCTTAGAGTTACGATTACATTTAATAAAAAGGGAAAAGTACTAAAGAATTCTTTGTTACGTGTATCTAATTCATGACTGTAGTTTCATTTGATGAAAATATCTATGTCCTTGCAACACGAAAACCCCCATCCGAACCCACAGACAAATGGGAAATAACAACTAGTCAGCTTCTCCCAACAGCATCGGCATGACCCCCAAGGACCCTCTCTGTCTCTACAAGCGACTTTGAAAGCTCTCTGGGTTCTAAGTAATTAGTCTTTGCGTGTGACGCGAATTTTTCCACCGGCTTATGTACCGGAATATAAATGAGAAGTCAAGGGAATATTAGTATTACTAGCGGATTCAAGTCCCATAAACAAGCGCTCTTTCCCCCACTGGTAATCTGAAGAACTGTTGGGGGGGGGGGGGGGAGAAAGGGGAGGATACTGGAGAAAAAAATGGTGTTTATTTTCTTGTTTGAAGCGCATGTTTGGTTACCTGTTTGCCTGTACATCCTTACTTCCGGTCGTGTGTTTGCCCTGTATAATTTGAACAACTCGAAGTTAAAGGCCTTTTTGACTCGTTGGACTCGTGAACCGGGGTTATTGTCGGAAACTCAAGATAACATAAAGTTCTATGAAAGCAAACTTTTTTTTTTTTAAACGACGCTGGTGAAACAGTATGAAAGAATTGGGGCCAAGGGCCCCATAAAAAAAAAACTAAACTTAAAAAACCCGTTTTGAATATACTTTCAGCTAAAAATGTATAGAAAAATGTTCAGGTTATCTTTACCAGTGGAAATAAATAAGATATATAATTCTAAGAAGGTTAAGAAGAAAATAACACATTTCTGTATTTTCTTAGTTTCTGAAGCTAAATAAAAATTAACTTAGTAAGTGAAATGATCCTAGTTCCTGTCTGTTATACGATGAATAACTGTAAAATAAAAATTAACTTCGCCTGTAAATGTAAAATTCAAATGTTAATTATTATGGTTTATTTTTAACTTCACTTAAAGGGCAACAGGAGGAGACATCACGATAAAAAATACAAGAGAAGAATTTCACAATGCATCTATTCTAAACATGGAGAGAGTTGCGGTACGGGGAGCGGGTGGGAGGTGATATTGACTTTCTGTTCAGTCACTTCCTTACGTGGGTCCTCCCTCTCCCGATCTGCATTTTATCACGTGTCCTGTTGTGTAATCTTAATAAACTTCACATCGAATTTCTGTAATAAAATCCATCAAAACATCTTAACTCGCGTAATGCAATTTTAACACCCCACCCCACCTTCACCGAACCCGCCACTAAACAAGTTTGATTACTGCATCAATTTACAACGCTTACAGGCCCGTCGATTTTTTTTTTATAAAGGCCTGTTTGTAATTTAATTTTCTCTCACTGGTCACTTCAGTCTGATTCATCCAGACACATCGCACCCTCACCCCCCACCCCACAGTAACCCTAACCTATCTCTACCCTCAAAATCGTTACAAGTTTTTCAAAGATACCACTTCTTTTTTTTTCTTCTCCCCCCCCCCCCTTTCGGCACATTGACTCCATCGGAGCTATCTGTTGATAGAATTAGCATTTAAATGGATCACTAGGGATCTCCCCCCATTCATTTGATTCGCACCACCGTCCCAAGCATCTGTGTTTGCGTTGTACAACGTGTAGCCGCTAAAAGCCATGTCAATGTTGAGCTTAAAATGTTTCCAACTCCCCTTTAAAATATTATGGCGTTCTTGGTTTTTATGGTGGCGGCTTTAATTTGCATCTCTTTTCCCCGTTTTCGGAGCAACCTGTTGGCAACCCTGCTCTTTATTCTGCCGCTCTGCCCTTTATATCTTCTTACGTTTAACCCTTCACATTTTCGCCTATTCAGCCCTTTATTTTCACACCTTTTTAAAAAAGAACATTTTTTTATATCCAGCCCTTAAAAGGTTTAAGAAATTAATTATGATTAAGTGTATTGTTTTATATCTTCTGAATATAGATTCCTTTAATATCTTACTTCTAGACCAACTGTTTATATTTTCTAAATTTCGTGATAGTATAAATTTCACCTTATAAAATAAGAAAATATTATTTATCATAGCCTACCTTGTCATCTTTGATTTTCCTATCAAATTAACCGACTTAAAATTTCCTTTTGCTTTGATACGAGCTATCATACATTAAAAAGAGAATACAATTTTAATGCGCCTTAATTCCTCTAATCCCTCTTACATTCTCTATTTTCCAATCTTTTATATTACTTCACGTTCAGAAAGGGAGTTTTAAATGCTATTGATTCACATCGCTAGTGTTATTTGCAGTGGATTATGTATCCTACACCCCACTATGTGTCAGTGAAATAATCCCTAACGTACATATCAGCTAGATCAGTTATCAAAGTTTTAGAATGTATCTTTTAATCTTATCACTGCATTAGACCAACGTTTTAAGAACGTTAGATTGAACTTGTTGTGCATCTCACACCGGTAGATGGTTTTATACCTGTTTCCTGAGGAGTTTTGGAACAGCATGGCTTAGCTAGACTGCTAACCCGAAAGTCTGGAGTTCGAATCTGAGTTTTAAGTCAGTAGAACATCCCTGAGTCCACCCAGCTCTGATGGGTATCTTAACTATCATTAGGGAAAATAAAGGCGGCTGGTCATATCCCTTTGTATGCTGTGTTTACAGAAACATGTAAACTTTACTTCACTTGCTCTATGAACTGTCAGGTATGAAAAAGAAACTTAATTTAATTTTTTTTATTCCTAAGGAGCTACAGTGTTGGAATTTTTTTTTAAAATAAGGGGTAATAAAAAACAATAAACGAATATAACTTGCTAACTTCACTACTAACCCAAACCTTCACCTTTGGGTTGAAGTTATATTATAGCCCTAACTTCAATACAAACCCAAACCCTAGTTTTTTTTTAAACTTGATATTTTAATACACTTAACACACCTATTCGTACAAGAGTCCATTGCCACCTATTGACGAACACCCCCGCACACTACCTTTTGAATACCCGTGCATTGTCCGTCACTTGGACCACTCGATGTATGCCCGTAGCTCATTATGTCGGTGGTTACCGCTTGAATGGACCTTGCAGGACAGTCTGGTTATTGTAAAGAACAGCTTGGCCGATAGAAAACAGGGCTAAACAAAAGTGTCCGGGTGAACTCGACCGATAACTGTGCCGGTCGTCGTGCTCAATCAAGCGGAACGATGGAATAAATGAACGCGAGATAGCATCACCCTCCCCCCTTCCCTTTTTTGTGTGTGGTAAATTTATTGTATTGTACCATGGTAATGGTATCTCTTTAAAAATAGTTTTACCGCGGTATATGCCATTGCCCATAACCACGATTTTCTACGTAGATGAACGCAGTTAAATGCTTATGAAAATAGCCTGCACATCTAAACCTTGTATTTTTGTATCACTATGAAATAATATTACAACCCTAAACACGTTTCCTAGTGAAACAATGCAACAAATCTGGACATGTGTCACAATGAAATAACTTTTAAAATCTAGACGTGTGTCCACGTGAAATAACATTACAATTTTAGACGTGGCACCATGAAATAACGCTACAATTTTAGACATGTGTCCCCATGAAATAATGCTACAAATATAAACATATGTCCACATGGAATTATGCTACAACCCCAGACATGATTTCCCAAAAAATAAAGCACACATCTAAACCCTTCCCCCATGTTTCCTAATAAAATACTACTACACCACAAAATCTCATCTCCTCCAACTTTTGTCTCAACCTAAGCCACGTGATTCCCGACTTGACTGACCTTCTACAACTAATTTCTAACCTCTCCTTCTGAAGCATCCTTCAACTTGCCCACAACTACTTGACACTAATACCTCGTCCTTCTTCCTCTTTCGACTTCTCATTTCTTCACCCATAATCCCATCACATTGCCGGCTTTTTTTTTCTCTATAGAGTACTCAACATCTTTGTGTGTGTAACTTTCTTGTTTATGTGTATTATTTGCAGTTTCCCTGTATAGCCTGATCTATAATAGACTTAAGGAACAGGCAGATTGATTGTAAACATAAATAGAATACGTAAATTGTTTGAAAGCATTTTAAATAAGTGTAAAATTTAGAATTGTTTAAAAACAAAGCATTTACAGAGAATATCGGTTACATCGAGTTAAAATCTTAACAAATTGTAAGTATATATATATATATATATATATATATATATATATATATATATATATATATATATATATATATATATATATATATATATATATACATACTATATTTCGTTCAGTCAGAATAATAAAAAAATAACTATGTTTAACAGTTGCAGGAACATATCTTATATCATGAAATAGGGCTATCAGTATCACTCAGGTGGATGTACCCACCTGTCCTACCTCTCCATCTGTTTGAGCCTAGCATCCGGTGAAACGGTGCCGTGTAGCAGTGACAAAGGGCTTTGCCGTCCCCCCCCCCCCCCCCCCTGATAACCGATAAGTCATCTCCATTTCATCCCGACCTCCGTGTAATCGCATCGGTACAGCGGTATCGGGCGTATTAGTAACCAATTACCGCGTCACGCCGGCCGGAAACGGCTTTGGTTGTTTGGTATAATCGAGTTGATATGACGATTGATCCGGGGCCTTAGGAAATGTCTGCCGCAGAAAGGGAGCGAAAGGGGGGGGGGGGTGATTTTGTGGAAACTAAAAAAAAAAAGGGGATAAGCGTTGAAAGGGAAAAATAAAATAAAAAATTGAAGACAGATTGATGGGTTGATAAAACGTGCAATATAAAATGAGTTGTGGAGTTGGGATTGGAGAGAATAGATTTTTTTTCTCTCTCCTCGCCTCTGTCTATTTTAAATGTAACCTTGGGATGCGAGCTGTTATTATTGTGTTTTTAATTCTGTCATGGTGTGAAATGGAGAAGGTTTTTTTTTTTTTTAATATACATGCTATGTATTGTCCACGACAGAAAATTAATTTTTTTTGTCTTACACTGATTATAAACAAAACAAAACGATACATTATTATACTTGGTACTGCTATACAGTAAAACAGTATTAACTTTTTAACGTGAATTGACCCCTCTGAAAATTAAAGTTATTTAATTTATAAACAACATATTTAATAAGCAATATCTTACACAAACGAAGGTCTGTGTTACTTTTAATTAAGTATATAAATATAATAAGTACTGAAAACCTATATAGAATGAACAAAACAAAGAAGTATATTTAAAAAAAAAAAACATACAAGTCTATATAGAACTCATTTGAATCAAATATTAGTTCTTTTTTTACTTTACGAGTATATTATGAGCATTCTTTCTATCTTTATTTTTTTTGTACATAAAACTGGGATTTTGTAAACGGAATAATCACTAGTTGAGTCGTGTGTATGTGCCGACAGTCAGACTGCAATACACGTCGACAGACAACAGCACGCACTCAAGTGTCGGGCCAGGAGCCGCAACTCTCCCACACGGGGAAGTTAATCGATTTCATCTTTAGCATTTCAAAATTGTGTGGCCAACGTCCCCCCCAACCCCACCCGGTACCGCCGCATTGCTTAGTGGAACAGCGAAGTTGTTAGAAGAAAATTATCGATTCCCGGACAACCACCAATAGCTTTATTATAAAACAATTTTCTCTAAATGAACATCTTACCGCCAAACATGCCAGCAGCCTGTGTTGAAATACTCGCTTCTACTGGCTTAGTCATCATACTAAAGTACTACCAAGTGTAGCCTACCATTAAGCAAATACCCTGTAATAAATACTCGCTTCTACAGAGTTCATCAACTTAAGTACTACCAAATGTAGCCTACCGATAGGCAAATACCCTGTGTTAAAATACTCGCTTCTACTCAGTTCATCATCGTACTAAAGTACTATCAAATGTACGATCACGCCATAACCCTGTGTTAAAATACTCGCTTCTACAGGCTTCATCGTCATACTAAAGCACTACCAAATGTAGCCTACCATCACGCAAATACCCTGTGTTAAAATACTCGCTTCAACTGACTTCATCGTCATACTAAAGTACTACCAAAACACCACCAAATGTACCATCACGCCAACACCCCGTGTTAATAATTATACTTCCTTCTATTGACTTCACCATATAAAGTACCACCAACCACACTAACATCCTGTGTTAAAATACTTCCTTGCACTCACTTGAACCTACTGTTAAAATACTCGCTTTTACTGACTTCATCATTATACCAAAGTACCACAAAGTACCACCAAAGTCGCCATCACACCAACATCTTAAGTTAAAATACTTGTTCTAAATTAAAACTCCAACGACAAAACGTAACACCCGAGCTTCTACTGTTTGACTTTAACATCTTATCGGAGTACCACCAAGCATTCCACCACTGTACCTAAAAATATAAAAATACTTCTACTTCAACATCCAACAATAAAAAAATCCCACCCCTATTTAAAAACACAGTCTACTACTATTACTACTGACGTAGCATACGACAGCTAACTCGGAGTTAAGCTGTGTCTCTGTCCCAAGCTAATGAATGACGTATGCCCTACAACTATTTGAGTTTGGGTTAGGTATTGTATACATAATGTGGTATCCTACTGTGATAGCATCCGTTCTAATAGTAATAAATAAATGGGTACGAAAGTACGACACGAACTTATGTATTATTTCCTAAAACAATCTAAATACACTATGTCAATTTTATTTTAGGAATTTGTTTTCTTGAATCTGATATTTAACTAAGGATAGTTATTGACAGAAGTGGGCTAGGTACGGCTGTTTATTTGCTCTGTCCGCTGTAATGCGAGACATCAACAGACCCAACCATCCTTCTAAAGCTGATCGATGTCTCGCGTTCGTTTCTGTTGTAACTGAGCGCCGACGTACTAATTAAAGTGCAATTTTAAAGACAAACAAATGAGGCAACAAACATTTCCCCTTTAAAACAAAAAAACAAATAACAACCTGGTAATTTCTCGCTGGTAGGAGACGTACACATTTTCTCCTAGGGTTACTAAAGCCGGTGTGATTAATGGTTTTGTCGGTATTTAGACTGGCCGAACAAAGATTGTACAGTTCTACCAGTGTCCCACCTCCGACAGTGCCATCAATAACCCCGTCTGGAAGTCCCATGGTGTAGACCCGGTCGCAAGCCGAACATAGTGTTGGGTTTTGTGTATGTAATGATTTAGATCCCCCAATGTACAGCGCCATTTATTTATAGCCCCGGTCGTGATGGAGAGGGTGGGAGGGGGAGGGTGCCGTTACTTGATCTGGCGATCTATTTATGAGTTAAAGTTCGTGATCCATGAGGAAAAAAAACAGTGTTGTGCTCTCTGTCATTAATTAACAAAAACATTGTTTTAACTTGAAGTTAAATAGGCCTAGTCACCAACGTAACGAGAGAGAAAGAGAGAGGGGGGGGGTGACATGCGTGTTAATACCACAACGAAGCAAATAGGTTTATATTTGGGATAAGGTTTATGGATACAATTAGCTTTGGGTTATGGGCGATGCAGATTCTAGATACTAATTTGCTTATGTTCATCGGATCTAGCAGGAAAGGCACAATCCCGTGTTTGATCAAGGCCTGGTTCATTTTTCAATATATTTTTTAAAATGTTGTACTTGACAGTTCAGTATGTTCACTACAAGACATTGTATGCAATCCATTGAGTCTTTAAATCGGTGCTCACTTTCACCAGAGTTTCTTCCAGGCATCTCTTCTCTTCGGGGGTGCGAAGCCCCCCCCCCCCCCCCCAAAAAATGTTTACCGCCCCCCGAACGAAATGAAATTTATATAATTTATATAGAAAATATATACTTTTAACAGTGTCCGCCCCCCCCCCCCCGAACATTTCAAGTCCCCCCCCCCCCCCCGGAGAAAAAAGTCTGGATGTAACACTGACTTTCACTACAGATTAATCTTTTGTCCATCTGGCACCTGGTCCCGTCCCAGAGATTTGTCTGGCTCAATTTAAATAAATGTCCACCTGATCTTCTAACCTTGTCTGACATAAACGTCAACTATTTGTGTATTTACCATATATTATACACAAGATTAAACCACCAACTAGACAACTCTCCACAAAGTTCCTTCAATTAAATCTAAATGTTTTTGCTTCCCAGTACCAGTTAACTTCAACAGCGTTAAAAAAAAATAATCGAACTTAACGGTAATTCAACGCCAAACCCAGGTTTTAGATGACACAACCCACACGAATGTGTTACAAGCTGTGTCGTGCCTGTTCTAACTTATTATAGGTTAGTTGTGGGATGTGGGATTTATACTGACGAATTTAATTTACAAGCTGTCATATGTTTATAGAATACGATTTCATACGGCTGTTTATAATACAGAACTGTGTCAGCCTATTTACCGTATAAAAAAAAACTTAGCATAAAAACTAAACGTTTTTTCACTACATTTATTTTAACCTTGAGTTGTGAAATGTAAAGGAGGGGTGTGTCTTTAGAAAGCCATTCAACCGTAAAGCGCGTCAGTGTTCCTCTAGATCACCCAAGTTAATGTGCTCCTGTCTGTACCGCGTGTATAGACCAGTGATTTCTTGCACGTTCCCACAACCCAACTAACGCAATAAAACGCTGCCTCGTTTTATACTCGCTGAGCCTCATTGTTAGATGCTGACGTAATAAGCAGCACCAATAATAGACCCATTCCGGACTATCAGGCTTCGATTTTTTTTCACCTTTAAGGCACAATATACTGAATAAAGCACTTTTTTTTTTTTAAAGTAGGCCTATGTACATGCTAGTGTAATTTTGACATACACCCAGTTCCCAGTTAATGGCATACAATATAAATTAGTATGTTTTAGTATGTTCGACATAAAAACCGAGTTTTGATAACAATTTATATCAACTGGGCTTACGATTGCTAACCCGAATGTCTCGAGTTCGGATCCCGGAATCGAATCTATATGACGCCCCTGAGTCCATCCAGCTCTGATAGGTACCTGACTCACGTTAGGGAAACACACTATTCCCTGTCATTGAAACAGATGAACTCTACTTCATCATGTGTCTTGGGCATGAAACGAAAGAATAATGTGAATATCAACAGGTACTTATAAGCTTTCCTTTATATACATATATATATATATATATATATATATATATATATATATATATATATATATATATATATATATATATATATATATATATATATATATATATATATATATATATATATATATATATATTAAACCTAGTATGGCTACCGTAAATCTAGCACTAACCTACAATAAAACTTTTATAATAAAATATAATATTCGGAAAATACGTATTCACAAGAAACACAGAACTAATGATGTTATTTTTCATTTCTTCAATCTCTATTATAACTTTCATTTTTAAAAACCTTCCAGGTAATAACATACTTGGTATAGATTTGGACTAGTAATTGCTATTTATAGACATCATGAAAGTTGAAAAGGTCGATTTCGCTGTTTTTCCACCGTTTAAATAGTGTTTTAATCTGTGTCGGGATATTGAGCGGGATCAGACCAGGTTTAGTAGATCATAGACCTTCCGCGCCAAAGGTCACGAGGTCAATCAATAACCACCTGATGATGACGTCATAGTTTCAAGACGGCTAGACCAGGTTTCTTTAAGGAATACTCGAGTGACGTCAGCATGGCGCTCACGTGTAAGTGTATTCAATGTATGTCTTGTACTTGAATACACACCATCTATTTTAGTAATCGGTGGTAAATTTGGGTTCGTCTTTAAACAAAAGAAATAACAAAAACAAAAGCATCTATCCATTTTTTTTTTGGTCTGAGGCGGGTTAATCCCGAACTGGACAGTTGCTAAATTTTACTCAAGGTTCTGTGATTACTATTTCTAAATAAATATTCATATGGTGGTATGATTGTAAAATATTTTGAGGGCATTAACCCACCCCTTAACCCACCCCCTTTAAAAAAAGTCCACAGTTAGAGATTGAGATCGTGTACATACTTTAATACTTAAAGGAGGACACGGTAGTTTATTGTTTAGTTTGTTATATGGAAAATGGGGGTAGAGAGTAATGATATACATCACTACTTCTGATCTCTTGTGGGGGCTGCTTCATGTATTGCTCAAGCCTCGCTACCATAGTAAATTTTACGTTGGTCCCGGTTAACTTCATCTGTAAATAGCTATACATGCTTACAACAGAGCACCTGTAGACTGCTACACATACTTACAACAGTATCTGTATATAGCTATAACTACTTACAACAGCATCTGTAGACAGCCATACCTACTTACAACAGCATCTGTAGATTACTACATATACTTACAACAGCATCTGTAGACAGCTATACCTACTTACATCAGCATCTGTAGACAGCTATACCTACTTACAACAGCGTCTGTATAAAACTATACATACTTACAAGAGTGGTTAACTTTGTACTTGAACACATATCAGTATTTCTATATCTACCATCTGTTCCTTCCTTTCTAGTATTGTATGCTGGGTCTTTAGATGTCCATACCCTTGTAGTGAGGATTTCTCCACATCATTGTTTGTATAATCGGGTCTCTGAAATCCCAACACAAAGACCTTTAGGTATTGTTTAGGTCTTTTACCTGCTAAATGCGTTTAACAAAGGGTTTTTCTTTGAGTAAAACCCTGCTTGCATTTATTTTTAGATTCGATGAAATAGATATAATAAGGTTAATTGAAAATATGAAACCCCGTTAAACACAAGCTTGAAGCTGAGCTAGACTTCAAAGACAAAATTTCCATGATCTACATTAAATGCTACAGACCCGGGGAGGGGGTGGGGGGAGTGGGGTCAATTGAGATCGCTCGTTCTATATAAAAAAAAATCTTATTCACAAACTTTTCAACTCCCAATTTCTTTCTCACCCATCCGACCATCCACACAAAATGGGGTTGTT